>NW_027461987.1:125000-143382 GCF_050947455.1 Rhinoderma darwinii
GCTCTCATTGGTTACATCATGTGGTGCCCGGTTACCTCAGTTCATTGTCCTACTTTTAGAACCTGGATAGATAACTTGTGCCGGACTATTGGAATCTGGCTTGTGCGGGACAACAGGACTTGTCTAGGATACAGGCACCGGATAGTGAAGTCGTCTCGGACACTAGTATGGGGAGGAGCGCTGGTTACTCCGATCAGTCGTCCCCATACGTTATTATCATGGCGGCAGCGCGTCTCCCGTTTTACACACCAAGATGAGCTGCCGACAACCAGAATATTTCACTTTTTTAAAACGATACGACCAGCAGGTGATTGAGTGTTTGCTCGTTCATCTGCTGATCGCTGATCTGTTTACGCAGTGAAATTATCGGCAACGAGCGTTATATGAACGATGGTTTGCCTGATAATTGGTCCGTGTAAAAGGGCCTTAAAGGGGTTTTCCCATCAGAGACATTTATGACATATCCGTAGGACATGCTTGAAAAAGACTCCAGCGGTGTCGAAACGTAGCTTCTGCTTTCTGTATATTTGGGATGTGCCGGGCTCTATTCACACTACAGGGTCTGTCTGTTTTGGTCAGTTTTTCTCGGCCGTTTTGCATCCGTTCTGTTTCCGTTACGGGCCGTGTTTCCGTTTTTATTGGCCGATTGTGATCCATTTTGCATCCGTTTTTCACTGTCTGTTTTGAAAACAGATGAATTTCATTTGTACATTTTTTGGGTCCCAACCCACTAAAAACACCCACAGGAAGGTCACATGATCGCCCAGTCAGCATTTTCTCTTGCTTTCAGAGTATAGAGAGCTTTGTCTGATCCCTCGGCTTCTTTGCATTGGTTTCCTGGCGTTTTCTCTGCTATTTTTTATTTGCTACCGTGTCCTCACAACTATTGAACCATGTACTGCAGCTTTGGCTGATTTCTCGGCAATTCGGAGAGCAATCGCAGATGTTGATGTCCTCTGTAGATAGAGCCACTGTGCCCCCCGTAGGTAGTTCCATACACACCCTCTGTAGATAGTTTCACACAGCCCCCTTGTAGATAGTGCCACACAGCTCCCCGTTTGTAGTGCCACACATTCCCCTTGTAGATAGTGCCACACAGCCCCCTTGTAGATAGTGCCACACAGTCCCCTTGTAGGTAGTGCCACACAGCCCCCTGTAGATAGTGTCACACAGCCCCCTGTAGCTAGTGCCACACAGCCCCCTTGTAGATAGTGCAACACAGCCCCCCTTGTAGGTAGTGCCACACAGCCCCCTCGTAGATAGTGCCACACAGTCCCCTTGTAGGTAGTGCCACACATTCCCCTTGTAGGTAGTGCCACAAAGCCCCCCTGTAGATAGTGTCACACAGCCCCCTTGTAGATAGTGCCACACAGTCCCCTTGTAGGTAGTGCCACACAGGCCCCTGTAGATAGTGCCACACAGCCCCCTTGTAGATAGTGCCACACAGCCCCCTAGTAGATAGTGCCACACAGCCCCCTAGTAGATAGTGCCACACAGTCCCCTTGTAGGTAGTGCCACACAGCCCCATTGTAGATAGTGCCACACAGCCCCCTAGTAGATAGTGCCACACAGTCCCCTTGTAGGTAGTGCCACAAAGCCCCCTTGTAGATAGTGCCACACATTCCCCTTGTAGGTAGTGCCACACAGCCCCCTGTAGATAGTGCCACACAGCCCCCTAGTAGATAGTGCCACACAGTCCCCTTGTAGGTAGTGCCACACAGCCCCCTGTAGATAGTACCACACAGCCCCTTGTAGAAATTGCCACACAGTCCCCTTGTAGATAGTGCCACACAACCCCTTGTAGAAATTGCCACACAGCCCCCTTGTAGATAGTGCCACACAGCCCCCCTGTATATAGCACCCCCTGTAGATGGAACCCCCCCCCCCACCCAGTAGATAGCGCCACTGTAGCTCCCTGTCGTGAGAATAGGGCCTTAATCTCTAGAAATTTTCCGCTAAGAACTTCCCACTTTACCACTTTGGGAAAAAGATCTATCGTTCACTTTCACTAAAGATGTTATTGACCCACTCTATAGATTTCTCATGGCCCGTCCCAATGTCTTAGGACACAGGAAAATGTCAAAATTATATTCACACGGTACAACACGCCAGACAAAACACATCTTTGGTTTCCATCCATCCCGGACTGTAGTATATCTGGGGCAATAATGTGTTAAATTGCTGGCTGCATATTTTTAGTGTTCTATGACTTGGGCCGGAGCGCTGGATGTGGTCAGTCCGTGTATTGTGCAGCCGGGGAATAAAGCAGCATCCTGAACTCTGGGCCTGATGAGCGGCGTCATACTCCACACAGACACATGCTGGAGATGCTTGGAGGACCTGCTATATACATGTTTGGTGGTCATGTCCTAAGATCACGAACTACTGGGAATCCGTGCTAGACCGCTTCAGGTCCATCTGTGGCATCTCAAAAAAAACTCCCCCAGCTACCATATTTCTGAACATACCTGTTGCAAACCTATGCCAACGCACCAAGCTCTTGATTCATCACCTACTATCAGGTGCCAAACTTGTAATCCTGCCAAGATGGAGGTCAACTCGACATCCACAATGGGTGAATAAAGACGAGCAAATTTATTACATCAAAGAGTCAGCAGCGCTATCCAGCCGTTCCTATTCCCGCTTCTCAGCGTCATGGAAACCTTGGGTCTCATTCCGCACTTCGGATCAGTTTCTGAGCGTGGCCCCGGATACCCAGTATCTGCTTTATCACATTGTGGCTGTAGTAATACTGCGACTAACAAACATCTGTAACCTTTTAGTCTACTTCTCATGCCCACCTTTCCTCTCCTATTTTACCCGCTCCCCTCCCCCATCATCCCTTTAGGTTTTTCTAACACACGGGTACATCCTTGAGACATCTTTGCATTTGTAAGAACGTGTTAAAGTTATCATGTTACAACATATTGTTTGCATATAGAAAATTTGTCTAAAATGCATCGACATTCTGGGGCGAGGGTTGGACGCTGCTGTGGCCGGACGCATCTTTTGAGAGCTTTGTAACTGTGCAACCTCGTCCATGTGGAGGCGCATCGCACATACGACGTTTCCAAACGGGCTGATCTATCATCCTGCAGCCTGGGGGTTCCGACCTCACAAAATTTCTCACTCTCAGATGACACGGAAAGTTGCGGCCTACGCCTCATGGAGGACCGCAGCTTAAATTTCTGGCTGGAAGGCGCACCGTCGACTGACGCCAAGCAGGGGAACGACATCCACCCCACAAACGCTCTACTTACAATACCTCCTCCTTTTTGGGCGCCGAACCGGTGAGGCCGGGATCTTGGACCTTATTGCGGCCTCGTCAGCTCTGATCACCCCGTGACGAGGATTGGGACTGTGTACTGGGACCGGACATACGAGGGAAGCTGCGGACAAGCGTTACAAGGCTACAGAGTGAGTGCCACATTTGCCCCTTCATCTTCTCACCTCTTCATCACCTCACTCCCTAATACCTTTCAGAGTGCTGCACTAATATTTAAGCCACTGGTCCATGACACCAGCGCCTACGTGACACCATTGCATTGACGGTCTAACGCTACTTCACTAACTGGACTTCACTTCTTTGTGCTAGGGAACCCTCCCTCACCCCACCACTGCGTGAGTTTGGAGGGGAAGCTGTAAGCGCAGTTCTGATGAACGATATGTAAATACCATTTGGGGAACGTAGACGTTCCTTCATATAAAGTACTGATACAGATCGAGACCGTCAAAATGAGCAAAGACAAACGTCAAGATGTTCAGGGCACTCCAACGACACAAAAATGACCAGGACAGGCGGCAGTCTACCGAGACAAATGTTAGAAGCTTATATCACGATCATCCCTACGGGAGGTAAAGAGCCCACTGCTTGTGGGCGCTATAGACCCGTATCTCTGCTGTATACGGACATGAAGTGGCCGGCCAAGATTTTGGCACACCGGAGTGATAAATGCGATTACATTTGCTAGAAGACAGGAGATCCCATTGGTCCTTCTCAGCGTGGGACTATATGGAGGTGGTCCTGGCCTGTTATGGTTTCCCCTCTCCCCTTATTAGAGCCATCTTCACACTTTATAAAGACCCCTATAGTGAATGGCACTATACCCAACCCTTTATTTTAGGGTTGCCCATTATCACCTTCTTTCTTTGTATTATGTAACATTAGAACCGAAAATACAACAATCCGGAGACGTTCAAGGCCTTAAAGTCGTCTCTATTGCGCCCTGTACCGCAGCCTTCGCTGATGATTTACTTCTGTTTATCTCTAATCCCCTCCAAGCCGTTCTAAAGATCCTTTTCATTCTAGAGGACTTTGGTAGAACCTCAAATTTTAAGATCAATTTAGAGAAATCTGAGGCGCTAAATATCGGTGGAGGAGTCGGTAATCCATCAATTTAGGGTGTCCACGCCACTCTCCGGGCAGCCGGACCGTATACAATATCTTGGAGTCCCCTCAGATCCTGATAAATTGTTTGAGTGTAACTTTAAATCATTAATAAGGAAAATGATCCCACATCTGTCTACAAATACCACACGTTTCCTGGTTGGGAAGGAAAAACATTCGGTACTTGAAGAGGTTTTCACATCAGAGACGTTTATGACATATCCACAGGATCCACATGATGCGTCAGATAGATGAAGGGCCCACCTCTGGGACCCGCACTAGAACGGGGCACCCTAAACCCAGTTCTAGCTTTGTCTGTTCTCGCTGCCTCTCGGCCACTTCTTGGTTATATGGTCGGGAGTTACGAAAACAGCCGAGTGCTCGCTGAGCTGCGCTGTTTCCGTAACTCCCATAGTAGTAAATGGCACTTATGGAAGTGGCGTAGCATGCGAGCTGCGTTGTTACTATAACTACCATTCAGTTCTAAGGGACTTACGGAAACAGCGCAGCTCAGCGAACACTCGGCTGTTTTTTGAACTCCCGACATGTAACCTTTTTCATGGTCAGAATTCGGCTGCAACACAGCGGCAGTACGGGGTTTAGGGGGCCCCGTTCTAGAGATAGGTGGGGGTCCCAGAGGTAGGACCTGCAAATATCTGACATTTATGACATATCCTGTGGATGTCATGTCTCTTATGGGAAAACCCCTTTACATGCTATATACTGCCTCAAATCGTATATATCCTACATATAGTCCCGATCTGGTGTCTTTCTTTACACAGATCCAACGCATTTTCTCACACTTTGTATGGAAGTCTCAGCCTAGAATCTCTTATGCTCAACTGAACCTCAGTAAACAACAGGGAGGGCGCGGATCACCTGATCTTCACACTTATTACAGAGCCGATCAATTGACTCGACGGTTGTCTCTGGTTCAGAAGCAGAAGCCGCCACTTCACGTCTATGGAGAAAGACAACTACTTGGGGGGGTCATTCACTTATGGTCTGGGGTACCTATGTCGGCTGTCAATCAGAGCAAAACCCTTCGAGGCACAATAGATGTTTGGCAGCGTCCCTCTCCCCTAATGCCACTCCGTATTCTCCCGGCCTTCCTGAGCTCTGCTGCTACACCGACCCCTTTTCCTGACACTAGGATTTATCCTACATGGCTGAGCTCGTCACATTTACCACGGTCCCTGCTCCCGGCCCGTCAGAAGATCTCAGGATCAGTTTTGCACAATCTTGCATTCACCCCTGTGTGTAAAGACTTCAGCGCCAGGTTCACCTTCTTCTAAGAGACAATAATTGGCTTGAACACTATTTGTTGTTCTCGACACTACCCAGAGGCCTCCTTTCTAAGGTCTACCAGAGCCTTCTACAGACGGCTGCTCCGCCGAAGCCTACATACTGGGTGTCCTGGGGGAAGGAGCTCGGCACCACTTTTTCCCCTTCTGAAGTTAAAAGTATTTTCTCCAACTCACACGGTTTCTCTTGGTGTATTAAAATCCAAGAGAACTCATACAAGGCCCTCACGAGATGGTACAAAACCCCCCAACTACTTTAAAAGTGGAGACTTCTATCTGATGATCTATGTTGGAGATGGGGTGGACACCATCTCTCATTTATGGTTTCATTGCTCTGATATCAAACACTTGTGGGATGAAGTAACACGACACATTAATATGATTTGTCAAACCAATCTGCACATCACTCCTGGGCCAGTACGACTTTGGATGCCGAGCTCCTCCAACCATCTAAACATGACGTCACGTAGGGTTCGTGGACCCACTGGGCGGTACCGTCTTGGCGGTATGGCAGCTGGCCAACAGGGCGCAGGTCAGAGTCTATAGTTTATATAGGGTACCTGTGGCAGCTCGGACAGTAGCAAGGCAGGCTCGGCTGGAACTAGGCAGCAGGTAGACGTCAGGCGTGGAAAAACAGGACAGGCGTGGTATACAGAACAGCACGGCTACAGCTCAACACGGCACTAGATCAGGATACAGGAACAGGGAACACTGGGAGCAGGAAACACTAGGAGACTGTAATGGCAGGAAGGAGGTGAAGGGAACAAGTGAGCCCTAATCTACCCACCGCTCTGTCCCTGCCTACTTGCAATGACCCGCCCTAGGCGACGGGGTACAACTTGGCGGCGGTCCCTACGCTGTCTAAGTGCAAGGGAGTACAAACAGCGAACACGCAAGGGAAGGGGCAGTAGCCCACGGAACGCCGCGAGGAAACGGAGCGGTGAATGAGTAGTCAGGATCAGGATGAAGTGGAGTATACCAACGAGAGCACGGAGCAGGAAGCAAGCCAGGGGCAAAGCGAAGCAGGATAAGCGGAGCTGAAGCAAGGCAGAAGCACGGCAGGAGCAGGCTGGAGCAAGCAGCAGTGGGGCCAGGAATCCAAGAAGAATAACAAGCACTGAGGAAGAGAACACGGCAGGTATAAATGGACAGGGGGTGGAGCTAACTCCGACTGACCAGGCCGCGATAGGCTCTCCCACTCCTGAGCCTGCCACCCTGGTTGGTGGGAGCCGGTGTCAGTCTAAGATGTCTGGACTCAGGTGTCGACTGATTAATCCCGGGAGTATACACAGACGTAGTACCTGGCAGATCCTTTACAGAGACCATTTGCATAGACAAACTTTGGATATGACAACGACACTCAGGCGTGGGAAGATGGGGCTGGGACCTTCTTATAGCCCAGGGTGCTCTGGGAGCAATCAGCTCAATCTCCCACCTGTGTGCGCTTTGGCTTCTTGAGTCTGGACTGAGCTCGCGAGCGCACCCTGGTGGTCACTGTGGAGCAGGACGGGAGTATGTGCAGATATCTCTGGAGAGAAGGGCGTTGACTGGATAGGAGTTCGTGGTCAGCGACCACGGACGTTACACATGATTTCGTGACCCTCCTGCTGACGGCAGCTAAATTACTTCTCCCTCTCGTGGAGAAACACGGAACTCCTAACATACCACAGTGGTTGGACAGGTCAGATCTCCAGAATGGAGGAACTTGCCAGCTGTGGAAACCTTGGTTAGATTTTGTCAGGAGCTCGACATCTGAGCTTTCATTGTCCTCTTCCTTGGCCCTGACACAACATGGATTCTTCTCATTTCCTCGGCTGTCCGTTGCTTTGCTACTTTTATAACTCGATCACCTGCTGGACGACTGTCACCCCTTATTGTTTACTATGGAGTTTCCATTCTTGTATCGCCATTAGTCACATATAAGCCTCTGTCTCCCCCGGGTGCGAGACCCTCCACTAATAGAGGTAAGTAGGAACCATCAGAGGTTTGTCTCTGGGGCTCTATAATATCCATCTTTACTGCCGGACCGCGTGCCGAAATATTTGTGATGTCCACATTGTCATGTTCTCACCTTTGATTATCAATAAAAATATATTGAACATAAAATGTAAATGTAACCTCGAAAATTGTTTATATTTCATTGGAAAAAACAATAAAAAGACAATTGAAAAGAAGGTTACAGCGGCTCTGAGCGCAATAAACCGCCATCCACCCGCGTGATTCTTCCTTCTCTCTCCTCTTCGGCTTCTCGTTGCTTTATTCATTTTTACTGAACGTTTCTTACAGGATTTCTGGCTGAAGACAGGAGGAGGCTCCGGTTTGTGCCTCTGTTTCTTTAAGTGGGTGTTAATGGTGTCCTGTGTCTGCCCGCCCTGTTCCCGCCCTTGCAATGTCCTTGTGCTCCTTCCTGTGTTGGGTGATATAGCAGCTGCCTGTTGTAGGTGCTGGGTGTACAGCCGGCCGTCATGGCTCTGCAGATATTAGGAGGGTTACAGAAGGCTGCCAGGCTCTGCCGTCCCCACATCTGGAGCCGCCGCAGATCATCCAGCGTTACCGCGCAGGTACAATGACATAGAGGAGGATAGTCTGCACCTGGCCCCTGAGCCTACCCTCACATACCAGCCTATACCATGGGGCGGGTACACTGGACCCTATTCAGCCGGGCACAGCTCATGATTTATGTCCTGAGCCCCGTTATTCTATGTGGTACTTTTATTTGTACTCTTTCCCCCCCCTTATATAAACCTGTCCTGTTCCCGGGATGGGGGATACAGAACCTGTCCTGTACCCAGGATGGGGGATACAGAACCTGCCCTGTTCTCAGGATGGGGGATACAGAACCTGCCCTGTTCCTGGGATGGGGGATACAGAACCTGTCCTGTTCCCAGGATGGGGGATACAGAACCTGCCCTGTTCTCGGGATGGGGGATACAGAACCTGCCCTGTTCTCAGGATGGGGGATACAGAACCTGCCCTGTTCTCGGGATGGGGGATACAGAACCTGCCCTGTTCTCGGGATGGGGGATACAGAACCTGCCCTGTTCTCGGGATGGGGGATACAGAACCTGCCCTGTTCTCAGGATGGGGGATACAGAACCTGTCCTGTTCCTGGGATGGGGGATACAGAACCTGTCCTGTTCCCAGGATGGGGGATACAGAACCTGCCCTGTTCTCGGGATGGGGGATACAGAACCTGCCCTGTTCTCGGGATGGGGGATACAGAACCTGCCCTGTTCCTGGGATGGGGGATACAGAACCTGCCCTGTTCCTGGGATGGGGGATACAGAACCTGCCCTGTTCCCGGGATGGGGGATACAGAACCTGCCCTGTTCTCGGGATGGGGGGGCTTCAGTGGCGACAACCACCCGATCAGACCTGTTTTATGTGGGAAAGTGATGGGATACAATCGTAGTTTTTCTGGCCGTGTGAGCAAGACCTGAACCTTCCTCTGTTGTGAACGTTCCCACATTCTTCATTAGTCATTTACTTAGGGACAGGTGACTGACAATGTCACAATAAGGACTACTGCACCTGCGGAGGAACTGGGCTCCGTTATCTGAACCTATATTGCAGTGTGTGTGAATATATGAGACTCCTGGAGGTGCCGCATTGTCCATCCAGATCCAGACCACACAATAATCTCAGGGTGGGAGAGGGTCGGAGCCCGGGGTCTCATCTGACAATATGGCCTCATGAGAAGCATTCCACCAATCAGATCGCTGCCCTGAAAAAATAAAACTGGAAATCTGATTGGTTGGAAACACTGTAAACCCGGATTGTACAATCGTAGACAATCCTTGTAATAATTGGATCTTCAGATAACGGTAATGTGGAAACCCTGCGGGGGCATCTGCCTGGTGTAATGTCGGCCGGACCACTAATGAAACCGATCCCACCAAAGAACATGGACAAAGTCACCAAATGATAGCAGATCATCCCGGTGACATGGCGATCATGGCTGGCGTCCTCCCGTGTGCCGGAGTGTATCACATTGGGCTCAGTTCACACTGCAGGAAGGCGACTGTCTGCCATAGACTCCCATATACCGCACAGCACAGGTTTTATACGGGATCTTCTGTGTGGCTGTAAAAAGGACATAAAGCTGCCATACGAAGGTCATCGTGGTCACTGGGCTTGTGGTGGTAGAAGTCTGGGGCACGGCCGGACATCCGCGGGGTCTGTACAGGGGCTGACATGGCTCTGGGCTCGGTGGGGCTTCTGATTATCACTTTGTCCTTCTCTTGGCAGCTGGTGGATGATTTGCGGGCAGTGGCAGGAGATGGAAATGTATCCACGGGGTTGGTTGTCCGCGAGCAGCATGGCCGGGACGAATCGATGCACAGGTAACTCTGCCTGGTAAAGATCCCCAATCCTTAGACCTGTCCCCCCCCCCCCCACTATATCTGCAGGTGTATGTGTCATATATGAGCGGAAGCTGAAGATCAAACCTCCCACCCCCCCTGCACCCTGAGCCGCTATGTGGGGTGTCAGACATGTGGCCCTGGGCGGTTACACTGGGTGTCATCTGTGGCACCACTAAACCCCCAGGAGGGCATTGGGCAGTGGTAGAGGCTTTCAGTGAGGACCACGGGGGATACAGAAGAGTCTTATGTCCGGTTCATCCTCACAATAGAATCCTGACTGTTCCCCCCCTGGGCGATCAGGTCTCCATCGTTCCCACCAGACTACAAGCCCATCTGGTGCAGAGACCCCGCCAAGACCTCCAGATCAGATGAAATATTCACTAGCAGCAAATTTGTTCTAGAAAGTTCTGCGACTGTCCAATCTGTTTGACTGCGGCGCCTGCTGCAGGAACGGCGCCATTCACGCGTATGGAACAGATTTTCAGCCGCGGAAATTTCTAGAACAAATTTGCCCTTTATGAATTGACCCCAATAAACCACGTAAAGGCCGTGTTCACACAACTAGAAACGGCTGGAAGTTACGGAGCTGTTTTCAAGGGGTGACCGCCTCTGATTTTCAGCCGTTTTTGAAGCGGAGAAGTTTTTTTGAGGCTTTTTTAAAGACGTTTTAGGAGCTGCTCTTCAATTATCGCTATGAAAACCGCTCCACGTCTCCAGGAGTGACGTGCTCCTTGTTTTTACGCTCCACTTTTTTTAAAACAGCAAAAAAAACTGCCCTGTCCGAGCTAAACGCCGGTTTTCCCATTGATTTCTATCAGAAGCTGTTTGTAGGCGTTTCACTAGCGTTTTTTCAAGGTGTATTTTGAGGCGTTTATACGAAATCCGCCTGAAAACGCGGCGTGTGAACAAACCCTAAGGCGTTCACGTTCCAATTACTGGATAAAGCTCTAGATCTCCCAAATTGAGCCCCTCTGCCGGGACGATGTCTGGGCTGTGTGCAGGAGGTCAGAATATTACTCGTGTTGCTGCCACTACGGGCGGTCTACTATGATGGGGCGTACAGCGGGCGTATAGGAGGCGTACAGGGGGTGTATAGGAGGCGTACAGGGGGTGTATAGGAGGCGTACAGGGGGCGTATAGGAGGCGTACAGCGGGTGTACAGGAGGCGTATAGGGGGCGTATAGCGGGCGTACAGGGGGCGTACAGGGGGCGTACCGCGGGTGTACAGGGGGCATATAGGGGGCGTACAGGCAGTGTACAGGGGGCGTATAGCGGGTGTATAGGGGGCGTATAGGAGGCGTACAGGCAGTGTACAGGGGGCGTATAGCGGGTGTATAGGAGGCGTACAGGCAGTGTACAGGGGGCGTATAGCGGGTGTATAGGGGGCGTATAGGAGGCGTACAGGCAGTGTACAGGGGGCGTATAGCGGGTGTACAGGGGGCATATAGGAGGCGTACAGGCAGTGTACAGGGGGCGTATAGCGGGTGTACAGGGGGCATATAGGAGGCGTACAGGCAGTGTACAGGGGGCGTATAGCGGGTGTACAGGGGGCATATAGGGGGCGTACAGGCAGTGTACAGGGGGCGTATAGCGGGTGTACAGGGGGCATATAGGAGGCGTACAGGCAGTGTACAGGGGGCGTACCGCGGGTGTACAGGGGGCATATAGGGGGCGTACAGGCAGTGTACAGGGGGCGTATAGCGGGTGTATAGGGGGCGTATAGGAGGCGTACAGGCAGTGTACAGGGGGCGTATAGCGGGTGTATAGGGGCGTATAGGAGGCGTACAGGCAGTGTACAGGGGGCATATAGGGGGCGTACAGGCAGTGTACAGGGGGCGTATAGCGGGTGTACAGGGGGCATATAGGAGGCGTACAGCAGTGTACAGGGGGCGTACCGCGGGTGTACAGGGGGCATATAGGGGGCGTACAGGCAGTGTACAGGGGGCGTATAGCGGGTGTATAGGGGGCGTATAGGAGGCGTACAGGCAGTGTACAGGGGGCGTATAGCGGGTGTATAGGGGCGTATAGGAGGCGTACAGGCAGTGTACAGGGGGCGTATAGCGGGTGTACAGGGGGCGTATAGGAGGCGTACAGGCAGTGTACAGGGGGCGTATAGGAGGCGTACAGGCAGTGTACAGGGGGCATATAGGGGCGTACAGGCAGTGTACAGGGGGCGTATAGGAGGCGTACAGGCAGTGTACAGGGGGCGTATAGGAGGCGTACAGGCAGTGTACAGGGGGCATATAGGGGGCGTACAGGCAGTGTACAGGGGGCGTATAGCGGGTGTACAGGGGGCATATAGGGGCGTACAGGCAGTGTACAGGGAGCTGCGCCAAAGTCATGATCGCGGAGAAAGATGTAGGGTAAATCTGCCGCCTCCTGCTCGACGTATGAGACGCGCTTCTTCTTATACCAACTCCTTGACTTACGACATATTCTTTTGCACCAAACCAGAGGCGTAGCTGACGGGGGGGCAATGTCTCGGCTTCAACTGTATCTGCATCTTCAGGACATCGATACAGGTGAAGTCAATGCTGGAACAGGAAACCGTTAGCTCCCTGCTCCAGCATTCAATGTGTAACACCGACCGTGAGCGGCTCAGCACAGACATGCGCGATACAGTGACGTCATCATGCCGAGCCACACAGAGCACAGACCAAAGCAGAGGGGTCTCCTCCACTCGTCATGGGAACGGGGCTAGGGGAGTATTCATTTTATTATACTGGGTGGGGGCATTATACTGGGTGGGGTCATTATACTGGGTGGGGGCATTATACTGGGTGGGAGCATTATACTGGGTGGGAGCATTATACTGGGTGGGAGCATTATACTGGGTGGGGGCATTATACTGGGTGGGAGCATTATACTGGGTGGGGGCATTATACTGTGTGTGTGTGGGGGGGCATTATACTGGGTGGGGGCATTATACTGTGTGTGGGGGGGGGGCATTATACTGTGTGTGTGGGGGCATTATACTGTGTGTGGGGGGGGCATTATACTGTGTGTGGGGGGGGCATTATACTGTGTGTGGGGGGGGCATTATACTGTGTGTGTGGGGGGGGCATTATACTGTGTGTGGGGGGGGGGGCATTATACTGTGTGTGTGGGGGGGGCATTATACTGGGTGGGAGCATTATACTGGGTGGGGGCATTATACTGTGTGTGTGTGGGGGGGCATTATACTGGGTGGGGGCATTATACTGTGTGTGGGGGGGGGGGGGCATTATACTGTGTGTGGGGGCATTATACTGTGTGGGGGGCATTATACTGTGTGTGTGGGGGGGCATATACTGGGTGGGGGCATTATACTGGGTGGGGGCATTATACTGTGTGTGTGGGGGCATTATACTGTGTGGGGGGGGCATTATACTGTGTGTGTGGGGGGGCATTATACTGTGTGTGTGGGGGGGGGCATTATACTGTGTGTGTGGGGGGGGCATTATACTGTGTGTGTGGGGGGGGGGCATTATACTGGGTGGGGGCATATACTGTGTGTGTGGGGGGGGCATTATACTGTGTGTGGGGGGGGGCATTATACTGTGTGTGTGTGGGGGGGGCATTATACTGGGTGGGGGCATTATACTGGGTGGGGGCATTATACTGGGTGGGGTCATTATACTGGGTGGGAGCATTATACTGGGTGGGGGCATTATACTGGGTGGGGGCATTATACTGGGTGGGGTCATTATACTGGGTGGGGTCATTATACTGGGTGGGGTCATTATACTGGGTGGGAGCATTATACTGGGTGGGAGCATTATACTGGGTGGGGGCATTATACTGTGTGTGTGTGTGGGGGGGCATTATACTGGGTGGGGGCATTATACTGGGTGGGAGCATTATACTGGGTGGGGGCATTATACTGGGTGGGGGCATTATACTGTGTGTGTGTGGGGGGGCATTATACTGGGTGGGGGCATTATACTGTGTGTGGGGGGGGGGGCCATTATACTGTGTGTGTGGGGGCATTATACTGTGTGTGGGGGGGGGGCATTATACTGTGTGTGGGGGGGGGGGGCATTATACTGGGTGGGGGCATTATACTGGGTGGGGGCATTATACTGTGTGTGTGGGGGCATTATACTGTGTGTGGGGGGGGGCATTATACTGTGTGTGGGGGGGGCATTATACTGTGTGTGGGGGGGGCATTATACTGGGTGGGGGCATTATACTGTGTGGGGGGGGGCATTATACTGTGTGGGGGGGGGGCATTATACTGTGTGGGGGGGGGGGGCATTATACTGTGTGTGTGTGGGGGGGCATTATACTGTGTGTGGGGGGGGACATTATACTGTGTGTGTGGGGGGGGACATTAAACTGTGTGGGGGGGGCATTATACTGTGTGTGTGGGGGGGCATTATACTGTGTGTGGGGGGGGGCATTATACTGTGTGTGGGGGGGGCATTATACTGTGTGTGTGTGGGGGGGCATTATACTGGGTGGGGCATTATACTGGGTGGGGGCATTATACTGTGTGTGTGGGGGGGGGGCATTATACTGTGTGTGGGGGGGGGGGGGCATTATACTGTGTGTGGGGGGGGCATTATACTGTGTGTGTGGGGGGGCATTATACTGTGTGTGGGGGGGGGGCATTATACTGTGTGTGGGGGGGGCATTATACTGTGTGTGTGTGGGGGGGGCATTATACTGTGTGTGGGGGGGGGCATTATACTGTGTGTGGGGGGGGGGCATTATACTGGGTGGGGGCATTATACTGTGTGTGTGGGGGGGGCATTATACTGGGTGGGGGCATTATACTGTGTGTGTGGGGGGGGGGCATTATACTGTGTGTGGGGGGGGGCATTATACTGTGTGTGTGGGGGGGGGCATTATACTGTGTGTGTGGGGGGGGCATTATACTGTGTGTGTGGGGGGGCATTATACTGTGTGTGGGGGGGGGCATTATACTGTGTGTGGGGGGGGGCATTATACTGTGTGTGGGGGGGGGGCATTATACTGTGTGTGTGGGGGGGGGGCATTATACTGTGTGTGTGGGGGGGGCATTATACTGTGTGTGGGGGGGGGGCATTATACTGTGTGTGGGGGGGGCATTATACTGTGTGTGGGGGGCATTATACTGTGTGTGGGGGCATTATACTGTGTGGGGGGGGGGGCATTATACTGTGTGTGGGGGGGGGGCATTATACTGTGTGTGTGTGGGGGGGGCATTATACTGTGTGTGGGGGGGGACATTATACTGTGTGTGTGGGGGGGGGACATTATACTGTGTGGGGGGGGCATTATACTGTGTGTGTGGGGGGGGCATTATACTGTGTGTGGGGGGGGGGGCATATACTGTGTGTGGGGGGGGCATTATACTGTGTGTGTGTGGGGGGGCATTATACTGGGTGGGGGCATTATACTGGGTGGGGGCATTATACTGTGTGTGTGGGGGGGGCATTATACTGTGTGTGGGGGGGGGCATTATACTGTGTGTGGGGGGGGGGCATTATACTGTGTGTGTGGGGGGGGCATTATACTGTGTGTGGGGGGGGGGCATATACTGTGTGTGGGGGGGGCATTATACTGGGTGGGGGCATTATACTGTGTGTGTGGGGGGGGGGCATTATACTGTGTGTGGGGGGGGGCATTATACTGTGTGTGGGGGGGGGGCATTATACTGTGTGTGTGGGGGGGGCATTATACTGTGTGTGGGGGGGGGGCATTATACTGTGTGTGTGTGGGGGGGGCATTATACTGTGTGTGGGGGGGGGGCATTATACTGTGTGTGGGGGGGGGGCATTATACTGTGTGTGTGGGGGGGGGCATTATACTGTGTGTGGGGGGGGGCATTATACTGTGTGTGTGGGGGGGCATTATACTGTGTGTGTGGGGGGGGGGCATTATACTGTGTGTGTGGGGGGGGCATTATACTGTGTGTGTGGGGGGGGGGCATTATACTGTGTGTGGGGGGGGGGCATTATACTGTGTGTGTGGGGGGGGGGGCATTATACTGTGTGTGGGGGGGGGGCATTATACTGTGTGTGGGGGGGGCATTATACTGTGTGTGGGGGGGGCATTATACTGTGTGTGTGGGGGGGGGGGCATTATACTGTGTGTGTGGGGGGGGGGGGGCATTATACTGTGTGTGGGGGGGGCATTATACTGTGTGTGGGGGGGGGCATTATACTGTGTGTGGGGGGGGGCATTATACTGTGTGTGGGGGGGCATTATACTGTGTGTGTGGGGGGGCATTATACTGTGTGGGGGGGGGCATTATACTGTGTGTGTGGGGGGGCATTATACTGTGTGGGGGGGGCATTATACTGTGTGGGGGGGGCATTATACTGTGTGTGTGGGGGGGGGCATTATACTGTGTGTGGGGGGGGCATTATACTGTGTGTGGGGGGGGGCATTATACTGTGTGTGGGGGGGGGGCATTATACTGTGTGTGTGGGGGGGGGCATTATACTGTGTGTGGGGGGGGCACTATACTGTGTGTGTGGGGGGGCATTATACTGTGTGTGTGGGGGGGCATTATACTGTGTGTGGGGGGGGGCATTATGCTGTGTGTGTGGGGGGGGCATTATACTGTGTGTGTGGGGGGGCATATACTGTGTGTGTGGGGGGGGCATTATACTGTGTGTGTGTGGGGGGGCATTATACTGTGTGTGTGGGGGGGGCATTATACTGTGTGTGTGTGGGGGGGGCATTATACTGTGTGTGTGGGGGGGCATTATACTGTGTGTGTGTGGGGGGGGCATTATACTGTGTGTGTGTGGGGGGCATTATACTGTGTGTGTGTGGGGGGGGGGCACTATACTGTGTGTGTGGGGGGCATTATACTGTGTGTGGGGGGGGGCATTATACTGTGTGTGGGGGGGGGCATTATACTGTGGGGGGGGGGGGCATTATACTGTGTGTGTGGGGGGCATTATACTGTGTGTGTGTGGGGGGGCATTATACTGTGTGTGTGTGGGGGGGCATTATACTGTGTGTGTGTGGGGGGGCATTATACTGTGTGTGGGGGGGGCACTATACTGTGTGTGTGGGGGGCATTATACTGTGTGTGGGGGGGGGCATTATACTGTGTGTGGGGGGGGGCATTATACTGTGGGGGGGGGGGCATTATACTGTGTGTGTGGGGGGGCATTATACTGTGTGTGGGGGGGGCATTATACTGTGTGTGTGGGGGGGGGCATTATACTGTGTGTGGGGGGGGGGGCATTATACTGTGTGTGGGGGGGGCATTATACTGTGTGGGGGGGCATTATACTGTGTGTGGGGGGGGCATTATACTGTGTGTGTGTGGGGGGCATTATACTGTGTGTGTGTGGGGGCATTATACTGTGTGTGGGGGGGGGGGGGCATTATACTGTGTGTGTGGGGGGGGCATTATACTGTGTGTGGGGGGGGGACATTATACTGTGTGTGGGGGGGGCATTATACTGTGTGTGGGGGGGGCATTATACTGTGTGTGGGGGGGGCATTATACTGTGTGTGGGGGGGGCATTATACTGTGTGTGGGGGGGGCATTATACTGTGTGTGGGGGGGGGACATTATACTGTGTGTGGGGGGGGCATTATACTGTGTGTGGGGGGGGCATTATACTGTGTGTGGGGGGGGCATTATACTGTGTGTGGGGGGGGGCATTATACTGTGTGTGTGGGGGGGGCATTATACTGTGTGTGTGTGGGGGGGGCATTATACTGTGTGTGGGGGGGGGGGCATTATACTGTGTGTGTGGGGGGGCATTATACTGTGTGTGGGGGGGCATTATACTGTGTGTGGGGGGGCATTATACTGTGTGGGGGGGCATTATACTGTGTGTGGGGGGGGGCACTATACTGTGTGTGGGGGGGGGCATTATACGTGTGTGGGGGGGGCATTATACTGTGTGTGTGTGGGGGGGCATTATACTGTGTGTGGGGGGGGCATTATACTGTGTGTGGGGGGGCATTATACTGTGTGTGGGGGGGGGCACTATACTGTGTGTGGGGGGGGGCATTATACTGTGTGTGGGGGGGGCATTATACTGTGTGTGTGTGGGGGGGCATTATACTGTGTGTGGGGGGGGCATTATACTGTGTGTGGGGGGGCATTATACTGTGTGTGGGGGGGGCATTATACTGTGTGGGGGGGGGGCATTATACTGTGTGTGGGGGGGGCATTATACTGTGTGTGGTGGGGGGGCATTATACTGTGTGTGGGGGGGGCATTATACTGTGTGTGTGGGGGGCATTATACTGTGTGTGTGGGGGGGCATTATACTGTGTGTGGGGGGGGGCATTATACTGTGTGTGTGGGGGGGCATTATACTGTGTGTGTGGGGGGGGCATTATACTGTGTGTGTGGGGGGCATTATACTGGTGTGTGGGGGGGGCAT
>NW_027461987.1:143582-161082 GCF_050947455.1 Rhinoderma darwinii
GTTAACCATTGCAGACTAGCGGCTGGCGCAGCGTTACCCATTGCAGACTAGTGGCTGGCGCAGCGTTACCCATTGCAGACTAGTGGCTGGCGCAGCGTTACCCATTGCAGACTAGCGGCTGGCGCAGCGTTACCCATTGTAGACTAGCGGCTGGCGCAGCGTTACCCATTGCAGACTAGCGGCTGGCGCAGCGTTACCCATTGTAGACTAGTGGCTGGCGCAGCGTTACCCATTGTAGACTAGCGGCTGGCGCAGCGTTACCCATTGCAGACTAGCGGCTGGCGCAGCGTTACCCATTGCAGACTAGTGGCTGGCGCAGCGTTAACCATTGCAGACTAGTGGCTGGCGCAGCGTTACCCATTGCAGACTAGTGGCTGGCGCAGCGTTACCCATTGCAGACTAGTGGCTGGCGCAGCGTTACCCATTGTAGACTAGTGGCTGGCGCAGCGTTACCCATTATAGACTAGTGGCTGGCGCAGCGTTACCCATTGTAGACTAGTGGCTGGCGCAGCGTTACCCATTGCAGACTAGCGGCTGGCGCAGCGTTACCCATTGCAGGACTAGTGGCTGGCGCAGCGTTACCCATTCTAGACTAGTGGCTGGCGCAGCGTTACCCATTATAGATAGTGGCACCAAATTCCGAGAGCCATAACTTTTGTATTTTTCCGTCGATTGAGCGGTATGGAGTTGTAGTTTTAATGATACAATTTTGGGGTACATGCAACGTTTTGATCACTTTTTATTACATTTTTTGTGGGAGATCAGGTGACCAAAAAATATTGATTCTGGCGTTTACAATTTATTTTTATGCCATTCACCGTGCGGGTTAAATAATGATATATTGTAATAGTTCAGACTTTTACGGACGCGGCGATACCAATTATGTTTACTTATTATTTTTTTTTTACTATGCTCTAGGGGGAAAATGGCAAAAGGTTTTTTTTTTACTTTTAATTTTTTGTTGACAAATTTGTACTTTTTTTATTAGTCCCCCCCCCCTAGGGGACTTCAACCAGCGATCGTTGGATCGCTTGAACGATATACTGCAATACTAATGTATTGCATTATATCATCTTTCTGACAGGCCAGAGGCAGCGCTTAGTAGCAGCACAAAGATGACGGACCTGGGGGCCTTTATTAGGCCCCCAGGCAGCCATAGCAACCATCGCCACCCTGCGATTGCATTGCAAGGGGCGCGATGAGCTGCTAGCGGGTGTCGCCCCCCTCTTTCTAACGATTTAAATGCCGCGGTCGCTATTGATCAATTTAACGGGTTAAGCGAGCGCGATCCCACTCGTTACTGTGAAGTGTCGGCTGTAACATACAGCCGACACCCGCATTGTATGGAGCGGGTTCACCCCGTGAGCCGTTCCATACTTCCCCTACCTGGCTTTGACTTATGGATATGTCAAATGTTGGGAAGGGGTTAACAGAGTTCAGTGTTGGATAAGGGGTGCAACAGGTAACAAGACAGCCCGAGGCTAAACAGAAAGCCCAAATCACAAAGCTAGAGGATATCAGGAATTGCAGAGGTCAAAACCAGCCGGGAGCAGAAAGTCCAAATCAGTAAGCAAAGGGTAATCCAGAGACAAGCCGAGGTCCAGTTCCAGGAGGTCAAAAGCCAAAAGGTACAGGGTATAGGCAGAAGCTTGATCAAACACATGGAAAGCAGGAAATTCACAAGCAGAGAAAAAGGGGAAGCAGCCAAGTATAAATACTCCATCGTTACACCTGACAGGAAGGAGGACAGAGAAGTGGGATAGGCTTAACAAGTAAAACCGAACCGCCCAGTAGCTGAACTAGTAGTCACGGCGATCTTAAAGGAACAGACATTTCCTAACAACTTCAGTCCTGCTGAATGGACTGATCAACTGTAACGGTGTCTCCGGCTGTTAATAACCTGGCCCAGCGATCTATGATCCACCGGCCGTCTACATACAATGGGTGGAATTGCCACTTCCGCTTGTCGCAGGTGTCATAGACCGGAGCCTCGCTTCTGACATCTAATTTGAGGTTGCCCATTTAAAGCTACTTTTTGGGCTAATGTTTTCATCATTATTACCAGTCCGGAATGTGAATTGCGTCGGATGCCGACACGTTCCCTTCCATTTACTCTTGAAGACCTTAAGCGATAAATTGATCCCTATTATACTGTGATTTACCAGTATTGGGGTAACATTGAGCATCGGAGGGTGCGGGGCTACAGCTGGAGGGACGTGTCTCAGCACTTCTAGATGTCATCTTCATGGCTATACTTGAGAGCAGGATAAATAACGGCTTATGCGGGACTGGGACTGCCAATCAGGGATTTATGGCTATTCGAGGAATATCCCATTCTGGACACGACTTTCTTCTCCTGCCATCAACGTCTTTGCAACATCTTAAATAAAACGAATGAAAGGAGTTTTCCTACAATCTCTATTTATCACCGATCCACTGCGACCCCCATCAATCACGAGCTTACCCTGCCGTTCCTGGGAGCCCCTTAGAAATGGAGCGGTACTGTGCATGTTCCACAACTGCTCCATTCATTTATATGGGGCTGCTGAGCGTGATCTTCAACAGCCCCAATGGAGCAGTGGCCGAGCATGCCCACTACCGCTCCATTCCTATGGGGCACCCAGGAACGGCTCGGTAATCTTGTTCTCGTGATCGGTGGGGGTCCCAGTGGTCGGACCTCCACCGATCAGATATTTATCACCTGTCCTGGGGATAAGTGATCAATAATGATTATAGGAAAAAAAAAAAAAGAATATAATGGCCAAATTATGAACATGGAGACTGGACCCCCGATGGAGTCTTAGTAAAGTGCAACGAAACGTCCCCCTACAATGGCCATTCATCTAGGATTTAGAATTTTGTGGGGGATATTCATCGTTTTAGTGGGGCCCCGTTATCATACATTGGTCCACTAGCCCGTGGATCTGGTGGGAAAACCCATTTCTTAGCTGTGCTTCCATGAAGGCCACTAATAAAGCTCCCGCAAGGATTGTCACCCAGCTTTCCCAGACTGCTGAAGGGGGACTCTGCCTGCACAATCCCCCCTTTGGCTGATCAGTAATGTATTGCAGGGAGGGGTGTGCTTCGATCTCTCACAAATGGACAGAATTCTGAACCTCAACCCTGATGACTTCTATGTGACGGTGGAGCCCGGTGTCACCCGTAAGACCCTAAATGTATATCTCCGGGACAGCGGCCTGTGGTTCCCTGTAGGTAAGTTTCCCCGGCTGCGTGCCCCCGTTATGCCGGGCTGGTGAATGTTTACATCAATGTGAGGGTTGACGTTTGAGCTTTACATTACAGGTTCTTGTCTCTCTAGATCCAGGAGCTGATGCGTCTCTCTGTGGTATGGCGGCCACCAGCGCATCTGGCACCAACGCTGTACGGTACGGCACAATGCGCGATAATGTCATAAATCTAGAAGTTGTTCTGCCTGATGGTCGTGTACTGAATACAGCCGGAAAAGAGAGAAGCTTCAGGTCTGTTATATATTTTGGAGAACAGGGTACGGGATAATGCCCCCCCCCCCCACACTTTTATATGGACTGGTCAGGAATTGAATGGACAAATAGAAATCCTGAGTATCACCTAATATTCCGAATGGTTTGAGATGGTGCCAGTGGATTAGGGCAGGAAAATATACATATGATGAAATCTAAAACATCTATATAATCTAAATATCCTCTGCTTACCTTAACACAGCCATTGAGTTCAAAGTCTTGCCAGAAGCCACCACTAGGGGGAGCTAACTGCAGAGATGTATACAGCTTCCATTGAACTCTGTAATGAGCTCCTCCTAGTGGCGGCTTTTCATGAAGAGCTAGAGGTTTTTTTCTCCAGGTAACTAGGAAATCCTCCCTAAGTGCACCCCTGATAGGGCAGACGGTACAGATACAGGTCATCCCGCATTGGCCAGTACTAGTCACCTGTATTTCTCAGCCACATCTTAAGGTTGTGTGTTGGGTCGTTACGATTTATATTCTGTGAATGCCTCTGTATCCAGATAAAGTAACAACGGACAAAACTCCCAACTAGAGATTCATCAGACACTCAGATTTTGAAAGATGAATAGAGGAGAGTGTAATGTAATGGGAGAACTAGAGGTGAAGTTGGTGTTCAGTGTCCAGGACGCTCCACGCAGAGGACAAGCCACTCAGTGACACATTTATGGATCGCGGCAGAACTCATGTCTGGACCCGTGATCCTGCTGCCAAATCACTTCTCTCTCTAGTAGCCATACATATTAGTTTAATGCCAGCAGGATCGACCGACCATATAATGAGTATAGGGGGCCCCCGCCTGCAGGAGATGGGGAAAGGGGTGGGGCCTGTGGATTTCAATAAGCCCAATTCTAAACAAATTGTTGCCAGAGGAGTCTAGCAGCAACTTACTTCTCTGTCCTCATTCAGAATACATGCATGCTCGACCTAGCAGAGTATGTGTGTGAGAAATAGCAGTCAGCAGAACAGAGCATGCATGTGAGGATCGGGAGGAATAGCTGTCAGCAGAACCGAGCATGCATGTGAGGATCGGGAGGAATAACTGTCAGCAGAACCAAGCATGCATGTGAGGATCGGGAGGAATAGCTGTCAGCAGAACCAAGCATGCATGTGAGGATCGGGAGGAATAGCTGTCACCAGAACCAAGCATGCATGTGAGGATCGGGAGGAATAGCTGTCAGCAGAACAAAGCATGCATGTGAGGATCGGGAGGTATAGCTGACAGCAGAACCGAGCGTGCATGTGAGGATCGGGAGGAATAGCTGTCACCAGAACCAAGCATGCATGTGAGGATCGGGAGGAATAGCTGTCAGCAGAACAAAGCATGCATGTGAGGATCGGGAGGAATAGCTATCAGCAGAACCGAGCATGCATGTGAGGATCGGGAGGAATAGCTGTCAGCAGAACCAAGCATGCATGTGAGGATCGGGAGGAATAGCTGTCACCAGAACCAAGCATGCATGTGAGGATCGGGAGGAATAGCTGTCAGCAGAACAAAGCATGCATGTGAGGATCGGGAGGAATAGCTGTCACCAGAACCAAGCATGCATGTGAGGATCGGGAGGAATAGCTGTCACCAGAACCAAGCATGCATGTGAGGATCGGGAGGAATAGCTGTCAGCAGAACAAAGCATGCATGTGAGGATCGGGAGGAATAGCTGTCACCAGAACCAAGCATGCATGTGAGGATCGGGAGGAATAGCTGTCAGCAGAACAAAGCATGCATGTGAGGATCGGGAGGAATAGCTGTCAGCAGAACCAAGCATGCATGTGAGGATCGGGAGGAATAGCTGTCAGCAGAACAAAGCATGCATGTGAGGATCGGGAGGAATAGCTGTCAGCAGAACCAAGCATGCATGTGAGGATCGGGAGGAATAGCTATCAGCAGAACAAAGCATGCATGTGAGGATCGGGAGGAATAGCTGTCAGCAGAACAAAGCATGCATGTGAGGATCGGGAGGAATAGCTGTCAGCAGAACCAAGCATGCATGTGAGGATCGGGAGGAATAGCTGTCAGCAGAACAAAGCATGCATGTGAGGATCGGGAGGAATAGCTGTCAGCAGAACAAAGCATGCATGTGAGGATCGGGAGGTATAGCTGTCAGCAGAACCGAGCGTGCATGTGAGGATCGGGAGGAATAGCTGTCACCAGAACCAAGCATGCATGTGAGGATCGGGAGGAATAGCTGTCAGCAGAACAAAGCATGCATGTGAGGATCGGGAGGAATAGCTGTCAGCAGAACCAAGCATGCATGTGAGGATGGGGAGGAATAGCTGTCAGCAGAACCGAGCATGCATGTGAGGATCGGGAGGTATAGCTGTCAGCAGAACCGAGCATGCGAGGAACGGGAGATATAGCTGTCAGCAGAACAGAGCATGCATGTGAGGATCGGGAGGTATAGCTGTCACCAGAACCAAGCATGCATGTGAGGATAGGGAGGAATAGCTGTCAGCAGAACCAAGCATGCATGTGAGGATCGGGAGGTATAGCTGTCAGCAGAACCAAGCACGCATGTGAGGATCGGGAGGTATAAGGCTGGGTTCACACGACCTATTTTCAGACGTAAACGAGGCGTATTATGCCTCGTTTTACGTCTGAAAATACGGCTGCAATACGTCGGCAAACATCTGCCCATTCATTTGAATGGGTTTGCCGACGTACTGTGCAGACGACCTGTAATTTACGCGGCTCATATACATTATATGCAGGACACTTCTTGGGACGTTTTTGGAGCGGTTTTCTCATAGACTCTATTGATAACAGCTCCAAAAACGGCACGAAAACGCCGCGAAAAACGTGAGTTGCTCAAAAAACGTCTGAAAATCAGGTGCTGTTTTCCCTTGAAAACAGCTCCTTATTTTCAGACGTTTTTGGCTCAGCGTGTGAACATACCCTAGCGGTCAGCAGAACCAAGCACGCATGTGAGGATCGGGAGGAATAGCTGTCAGTAGAGCCGAGCATGCACGTGAGGAACGGGAGATATAGCTGTCAGCAGAACCAAGCATGCTTGTGAGGATCGGGAGGAATAGCTGTCAGCAGAACCGAACAAGCATGTGAGAATCAGGAGGTATAGCTGCCAGCAGAACCAAGCATGCATGTGAGGTTCGGGAGAAATAGCGGTCAGCAGAACCGAGCGTGTATGTGAGGTTCGGGAGGTATAGCTGTCAGCAGAACCGAGCGTGTATGTGAGGATCGGGAGGTATAGCTGTCAGCAGAGCCGAGCATGCATGTGAGGTTCGGGAGAAATAGCGGTCAGCAGAACCGAGCGTGTATGTGAGGATCGGGAGGTATAGCTGTCAGCAGAGCCGAGCATGCATGTGAGGTTCGGGAGAAATAGCGGTCAGCAGAACCGAGCGTGTATGTGAGGTTCGGGAGGTATAGCTGTCAGCAGAACCGAGCGTGTATGTGAGGATCGGGAGGTATAGCTGTCAGCAGAGCCGAGCATGCATGTGAGGTTCGGGAGAAATAGCTGTCAGCAGAGCCGAGCATGCATGTGAGGATCGGGAGGTATAGCTGTCAGCAGAGCCGAGCATGCATGTGAGGATCGGGAAGAATAGCTGTCAGCAGAGCCGAGCATGCATGTGAGGATCGGGAGGTATAGCTGTCAGCAGCTGTAAGTGTAAGAATAGGACCAGACGCTGCTCAGTGCGAACGACGTGGGACAAGACGGTGACCGGGACCTCGCAGTCCTGCCGCACCTCACACGGTTAACCCTTTGCTTGCACTTCCTTCATATTATTTCTGTTACTCATATAGCGCCAACATATTTCGTAGCACTGTACGGGGGTCGTCGTCATTCGCCATATTCCTGTTACCTGAGTCGTTCATTAAAGAAGTTTTCCTACAATTAAATATAAATCCATAGGATCAACATTCTGAGCGACTTCTGAACCCGTGCGATGAGCGGAATGAATGGGACGATGTTATTAAGGGGCCGTTCTCTAGGCTGTGTTCACACAGAGATTTTTGCAGGAGGAAAATTCCTCCTGCAAAAACTGCTCCAGACGTTTTTTGCACAGGGGTTTGACAAAAACTCGTCAAAACACTCGTCGAGGCGTTTTTTTCCTCTTTCTGACTGATTGAAATGGGGTTTAGGAGGCGGAAACCGCCTCAAGATGGGTCATGACGCTTCTCCGCGACGCGTTTTTTTTACTCGCGGTAAAAAAACCTCATATAACTCCCATTGAAATCAATGGCAGGCATTTTCGGGCGGTCTTTGACGAGTTTTGCGGCGCGGTTTCCGCGTCAAAAAAACTCAGTGTGAACAGGGCCTTACTGTTCCGTGAGTTCTCCCCTTGAGGCAGATGTTTCCATGTTCCAGGTTCCCTTTGTCTAAGATCAGAAACCATTAGGAGCCTGTGTGGGGGGGACGGGGGACTACTTTCCCAGCATTTTATTACTAACACTGTTCTGTCTACAGGAAGACGTCCGCTGGATACAACCTGACCAGCCTTTTTGTGGGCTCAGAGGGGACGCTGGGGATTATAACCAAAGCCACGCTGCGACTGTATGGAGTGCCCGAGGCCACGCTGTCTGCTGTGTGCTCCTTCCCTAGTGTGCAGGCTGCGGTGGACAGCACGGTGCACATTCTACAGTGCGGAATCTCCATTGCCAGGATCGGTGAGTTGTGTCCCTATTGGTGTTATACTTGGGGTTGGATCAGGCTGGAAACATGGACCCTCCAGACCTCACCAATAGGAGGCGCTATGCAGCAGCACAAGTCTAGAGCATGGCTGAGTGGCACCCCCTGCTGGCCGCAGAGAGTAGGTGAAGGAGGTCATACCTATGAATGCACTGACGGCTCTGTTCTGTCTGGTCATAGCTATGAATGCACTGACGGCTCTGTTCTGTCTGCAGAGTTCTTAGATGAAGTCATGATTGACGCCTGCAACAAATTCAACGGCCTCAGTTACCCGGCGCTGCCCACCCTCTTCCTGGAGTTCCATGGCACAGAGGCCGGCGTGAAGGAGCAAGTGCAGAGGACAGGTAGGAAACTCCCTGCTGACATCTACGCAGCACCGCGCTCCCCTCCACATGTACCGTATACGCAGCACCGCGCTCCCCTCCACATGTACCGTATACGCAGCACCGCGCTCCCCTCCACATGTACCGTATACGCAGCACCGCGCTCCCCTCCACATGTACCGTATACGCAGCACCGCGCTCCCCTCCACATGTACCGTATACGCAGCACCGCGCTCCCCTCCACATGTACCGTATACGCAGCACCGCGCTCCCCTCCACATGTACCGTATACACCGCGCTCCCCTCCACATGTACCGTATACACAGCACCGCGCTCCCCTCCACATGTACCGTATACGCAGCACCGCACTCCCCTCCACATGTACCGTATACGCAGCACCGCACTCCCCTCCACATGTACCGTATATGAAGCACCGCGCTCTTTTCCACATGTACCGTATACGCAGCACCGCGCTCCCCTCCACATGTACCGTACACGCAGCACCGCACTCCCCTCCACATGTACCGTATACACAGCACCGCGCTCCCCTCCACATGTACCGTATACGCAGCACCGCGCTCCCCTCCACATGTACCGTATACGCAGCACCGCGCTCCCCTCCACATGTACCGTATACGCAGCACCGCGCTCCCCTCCACATGTACCGTATACACCGCGCTCCCCTCCACATGTACCGTATACGCAGCACCGCACTCCCCTCCACATGTACCGTATACACAGCACCGCGCTCCCCTCCACATGTACCGTATACACAGCACCGCGCTCCCCTCCACATGTACCGTATACAAAGCACCGCACTCCCCTCCACATGTACCGTATACGCAGCACCGCACTCCCCTCCACATGTACCGTATACGAAGCACCGCGCTCCCCTCCACATGTACCGTATACGCAGCACCGCGCTCCCCTCCACATGTACCGTATACACAGCACCGCGCTCCCCTCCACATGTACCGTATACACAGCACCGCACTCCCCTCCACATGTACCGTATACGCAGCACCGCACTCCCCTCCACATGTACCGTATACGCAGCACCGCACTCCCCTCCACATGTACCGTATACGCAGCACCGCACTCCCCTCCACATGTACCGTATACACAGCACCGCACTCCCCTCCACATGTACCGTATACGCAGCACCGCGCTCCCCTCCACATGTACCGTACACGCAGCACCGCACTCCCCTCCACATGTACCGTATACACAGCACCGCGCTCCCCTCCACATGTACCGTATACGCAGCACCGCGCTCCCCTCCACATGTACCGTATACGCAGCACCGCGCTCCCCTCCACATGTACCGTATACGCAGCACCGCGCTCCCCTCCACATGTACCGTATACACAGCACCGCGCTCCCCTCCACATGTACCGTATACGCAGCACCGCACTCCCCTCCACATGTACCGTATACACAGCACCGCGCTCCCCTCCACATGTACCGTATACGCAGCACCGCACTCCCCTCCACATGTACCGTATACGAAGCACCGCGCTCTTTTCCACATGTACCGTATACGCAGCACCGCGCTCCCCTCCACATGTACCGTATACGCAGCACCGCACTCCCCTCCACATGTACCGTATACGAAGCACCGCGCTCTTTTCCACATGTACCGTATACGCAGCACCGCGCTCCCCTCCGCACGTACCGTATACGCAGCACCGCGCTGCCCTCCACATGTACCGTATACGAAGCACCGCGCTCTTTTCCACATGTACCGTATACGCAGCACCGCGCTCCCCTCCACATGTACCGTATACGCAGCACCGCACTCCCCTCCACATGTACCGTATACGAAGCACCGCGCTCTTTTCCACATGTACCGTATACGCAGCACCGCGCTCCCCTCCGCACGTACCGTATACGCAGCACCGCGCTGCCCTCCACATGTACCGTACACGCAGCACCGCGCTCCCCTCCACATGTACCGTATACACCGCGCTCCCCTCCACATGTACCGTATACACCACGCTCCCCTCCACATGTACCGTATACACCGCGCTCCCCTCCACATGTACCGTATACACCGCGCTCCCCTCCACATGTACCGTACACGCAGCACCGCGCTCCCCTCCACATGTACCGTATACACCGCGCTCCCCTCCACATGTACCGTATACACCGCGCTCCCCTCCACATGTACCGTACACGCAGCACCGCACTCCCCTCCACATGTACCGTATACACAGCACCGCGCTCCCCTCCACATGTACCGTATACACAGCACCGCACTCCCCTCCACATGTACCGTATACGCAGCACCGCGCTCCCCTCCACATGTACCGTATACACCGCGCTCCCCTCCACATGTACCGTATACGCAGCACCGCACTCCCCTCCACATGTACCGTATACACAGCACCGCGCTCCCCTCCACATGTACCGTATACGCAGCACCGCACTCCCCTCCACATGTACCGTATACGCAGCACCGCACTCCCCTCCACATGTACCGTATACGCAGCACCGCACTCCCCTCCACATGTACCGTATACGAAGCACCGCGCTCCCCTCCACATGTACCGTATACGAAGCACCGCGCTCCCCTCCACATGTACCGTATACACAGCACCGCGCTCCCCTCCACATGTACCGTATACACAGCACCGCGCTCCCCTCCACATGTACCGTATACACAGCACCGCGCTCCCCTCCACATGTACCGTATACACAGCACCGCGCTCCCCTCCACATGTACCGTATACACAGCACCGCGCTCCCCTCCACATGTACCGTATACGCAGCACCGCGCTCCCCTCCGCATGTACCGTATACGCAGCACCGCGCTCCCCTCCGCATGTACCGTATACGCAGCACCGCGCTCCCCTCCACATGTACCGTATACGCAGCACCGCGCTCCCCTCCACATGTACCGTATACGCAGCACCGCGCTCCCCTCCACATGTACCGTATACGCAGCACCGCGCTCCCCTCCACATGTACCGTATACACAGCACCGCACTCCCCTCCACATGTACCGTATACGCAGCACCGCGCTCCCCTCCACATGTACCGTACACGCAGCACCGCACTCCCCTCCACATGTACCGTATACACAGCACCGCGCTCCCCTCCACATGTACCGTATACGCAGCACCGCGCTCCCCTCCACATGTACCGTATACGCAGCACCGCGCTCCCCTCCACATGTACCGTATACGCAGCACCGCGCTCCCCTCCACATGTACCGTATACACAGCACCGCGCTCCCCTCCACATGTACCGTATACGCAGCACCGCACTCCCCTCCACATGTACCGTATACACAGCACCGCGCTCCCCTCCACATGTACCGTATACGCAGCACCGCACTCCCCTCCACATGTACCGTATACGAAGCACCGCGCTCTTTTCCACATGTACCGTATACGCAGCACCGCGCTCCCCTCCACATGTACCGTATACGCAGCACCGCACTCCCCTCCACATGTACCGTATACGAAGCACCGCGCTCTTTTCCACATGTACCGTATACGCAGCACCGCGCTCCCCTCCGCACGTACCGTATACGCAGCACCGCGCTGCCCTCCACATGTACCGTACACGCAGCACCGCGCTCCCCTCCACATGTACCGTATACACCGCGCTCCCCTCCACATGTACCGTATACACCGCGCTCCCCTCCACATGTACCGTATACACCGCGCTCCCCTCCACATGTACCGTATACACCGCGCTCCCCTCCACATGTACCGTACACGCAGCACCGCGCTCCCCTCCACATGTACCGTATACACCGCGCTCCCCTCCACATGTACCGTATACACCGCGCTCCCCTCCACATGTACCGTACACGCAGCACCGCACTCCCCTCCACATGTACCGTATACACAGCACCGCGCTCCCCTCCACATGTACCGTATACACAGCACCGCACTCCCCTCCACATGTACCGTATACGCAGCACCGCGCTCCCCTCCACATGTACCGTATACACCGCGCTCCCCTCCACATGTACCGTATACGCAGCACCGCACTCCCCTCCACATGTACCGTATACACAGCACCGCGCTCCCCTCCACATGTACCGTATACGCAGCACCGCGCTCCCCTCCACATGTACCGTATACGCAGCACCGCACTCCCCTCCACATGTACCGTATACGCAGCACCGCACTCCCCTCCACATGTACCGTATACGCAGCACCGCACTCCCCTCCACATGTACCGTATACGAAGCACCGCGCTCCCCTCCACATGTACCGTATACGAAGCACCGCGCTCCCCTCCACATGTACCGTATACACAGCACCGCGCTCCCCTCCACATGTACCGTATACGCAGCACCGCGCTCCCCTCCACATGTACCGTATACGCAGCACCGCGCTCCCCTCCACATGTACCGTATACACAGCACCGCGCTCCCCTCCACATGTACCGTATACACAGCACCGCGCTCCCCTCCACATGTACCGTATACACCGCGCTCCCCTCCACATGTACCGTATACGCAGCACCGCACTCCCCTCCACATGTACCGTATACGCAGCACCGCGCTCCCCTCCACATGTACCGTATACACAGCACCGCGCTCCCCTCCACATGTACCGTATACGCAGCACCGCACTCCCCTCCACATGTACCGTATACGCAGCACCGCGCTCCCCTCCACATGTACCGTATACGCAGCACCGCACTCCCCTCCACATGTACCGTATACGAAGCACCGCGCTCTTTTCCACATGTACCGTATACGCAGCACCGCGCTCCCCTCCACATGTACCGTATACGCAGCACCGCACTCCCCTCCACATGTACCGTATATGAAGCACCGCGCTCTTTTCCACATGTACCGTATACGCAGCACCGCGCTCCCCTCCGCACGTACCGTACACGCAGCACCGCGCTCCCCTCCACATGTACCGTATACACCGCGCTCCCCTCCACATGTACCGTATACACAGCACCGCGCTCCCCTCCACATGTACCGTATACGCAGCACCGCACTCCCCTCCACATGTACCGTATACACAGCACCGCGCTCCCCTCCACATGTACCGTATACGCAGCACCGCACTCCCCTCCACATGTACCGTATACGCAGCACCGCACTCCCCTCCACATGTACCGTATACGCAGCACCGCACTCCCCTCCACATGTACCGTATACGAAGCACCGCGCTCCCCTCCACATGTACCGTATACGAAGCACCGCGCTCCCCTCCACATGTACCGTATACACAGCACCGCGCTCCCCTCCACATGTACCGTATACACAGCACCGCGCTCCCCTCCACATGTACCGTATACACAGCACCGCGCTCCCCTCCACATGTACCGTATACACAGCACCGCGCTCCCCTCCACATGTACCGTATACACAGCACCGCGCTCCCCTCCACATGTACCGTATACACAGCACCGCGCTCCCCTCCGCATGTACCGTATACGCAGCACCGCGCTCCCCTCCGCATGTACCGTATACGCAGCACCGCGCTCCCCTCCGCATGTACCGTATACGCAGCACCGCGCTCCCCTCCACATGTACCGTATACGCAGCACCGCGCTCCCCTCCACATGTACCGTATACACAGCACCGCGCTCCCCTCCACATGTACCGTATACACCGCGCTCCCCTCCACATGTACCGTATACACCGCGCTGTTCTCCTTTGCAGAGGAAATAACACAAGTGAACGGTGGTTCAGACTTTACTTGGGCGAGAGTTCAGGAAGAAAGGAACAAGTTGTGGGCGGCAAGACACGATGCCTGGTATGCCGCCCTCGCTCTGCGTCCTGGGTGCAGGGTGAGTTATCGCATGCTGGTGTATATCACCATGTTCCTGCAGTGCAGAGTTATACATCACTGGTGTAGCAGTGCTGAGGCAGCGCACACTCTTATTATAGAGACCAGTGCATTGTGTAGTGTCCAGGTGAACATGGCTCCGTTACAGTCTCAGGTCTATAGACCTTTTTATTTTAGGGTTATGCAACTGATGTGTGCGTTCCTATATCCAAACTTCCCCAAATCATAGTGGACACCAAGGAAGACCTCATGACGTCACACCTCACAGGTAAATAACGTGCCGTAATATCATCAGACCAATATCCAAGTCCAATCAGGGGAAAAAAATAAGTAAAGTAATTTTCAAACCTTTCATGAAGTGATGGACTGTCTCTGCCAGGAGTAGCTCCTGAGGACCCTATTCCACAGCTTCATCAACATCCCTTTTCACCTCTGGAGATGAAGGGGTCATCTCAGAGTAAAACATCTGCCTTGTACAGGCCATGGAAATATTTGTATGAGTTGATGATTTCCTTACCGTCCATTCTCAAGAAAAAAATATGTTTTTCTAATCTTTCCTCATAACTCATACTGGCCCCTTGTGAATTGTTGTTCCCCTTTATTATCTTGTTTCCAACTCCAGGGCATCCTCTCTATGAGGTGGTGCCCAGAACTGAGCCTCACGTTCTAGATGTTTCCTGTATCTGGAATCTCATCTACTTCTTACACTACAATATCCTGTGGACTTACAAGCAGCTGACTGACATTGTGCTTAGCCCATGATATGTACAGACAAGCAGATCTGTCTCCATGAATGACTCCGTTTTATCTCCCGAGTCCGTGGTGAGGCCGTCATGATGATGACCTGATATCTTCAGAGTCTTCATACACAGACCAGTGATGGGGTGACGGTACTTTCATATGATCGCTCGGTCCCGATTATTGCCCCGAGTAAACAGGCTAAAGATGAGGTGATGACCTGAGAAACGCTCATTCATCGGCTGATCACGTCTTTTATGCAGCTCAAAAATGGTCACTAGTCGGCAGCACAACCCCCCGTGTAAACCCGCGACATGCATGAGGACGAGTGATCGAAGTAACCCGTCCCCATACGAAACCATCGCTGCGACGTTTACAGGATGCTCAATAAGTGGTAAACACGGGCGATATCGGCGCATGTAAAACCACCTTAATGGAGGCCGCTACAGACCGCTGCCGGTAATACGCTGCTTTATGTAGAATCCTGCCACCACAGGGGCATCACTGAATAGGAGAACATGGGGAGGCGAGGCCTTGCAGTGACTACTGGGTGAGGGTATAGCCCTGCTGTGATCATTGGCTACTGGGATGAAGCGTATATATGTGTGTGTGTGTGTGTGTGTGTGTGTGTGTGTGTGTGTGTGTGTGTGTGTGTGTGTGTGTGTGTGTGGTGCTGCTGTGACTACTGGGATGAAGCGTATATATGTGTGTGGGAGGTGCTGCTGTGACTACTGGGATGAAGCGTATATATGTGTGTGTGGGGGTGCTGCTGTGACTACTGGGATGAAGCGTATATATATGTGTGTGGGAGGTGCTGCTGTGACTACTGGGATGAAGAGTATATATGTGTGTGGGGGGTGCTGCTGTGACTAATGGGATGTAGCGTATATGTGTGTGGGGGGTGCTGCTGTGACTACTGGGATGAAGCGTATATGTGTGTGGGGGGTGCTGCTGTGACTACTGGGATGAAGCGTCTATATGTGTGTGGGAGGTGCTGTTGTGACTACTGGGATGAAGCGTATATATGTGTGTGGGGGGTGCTGCTGTGACTAATGGGATGTAGCGTATACATATGTGTGTGGAGGTGCTGCTGTGACTACTAGGATGAAGCGTATATATGTGTGTGGGAGGTGCTGCTGTGACTACTGGGATGAAGCGTATATATGTGTGTGGGAGGTGCTGCTGTGACTACTGGGATGAAGCGTATATATGTGTGTGTGGAGGGTGCTGCTGTGACTGCTAGGATGAAGCGTATATATGTGTGTGTGGGGGTGCTGCTGTGACTACTGGGATGAAGCGTATATGTGTGTGGGGGGTGCTGCTGTGACTACTGGGATGAAGCGTCTATATGTGTGTGGGAGGTGCTGTTGTGACTACTGGGATGAAGTGTATACATATGTGTGTGGAGGTGCTGCTGTGACTACTGGGATGAAGCGTATATATGTGTGTGGGAGGTGCTGCTGTGACTACTGGGATGAAGCGTATATATGTGTGTGGGAGGTGCTGCTGTGACTACTGGGATGAAGCGTATATATGTGTGTGGGAGGTGCTGCTGTGACTACTGGGATGAAGCGTATATATGTGTGTGGGGGGTGCTGCTGTGACTACTAGGATGAAGCGTATATATGTGTGTAGGAGGTGCTGCTGTGACTACTAGGATGAAGCGTATATATGTGTGTGTGGGGGGTGCTGCTGTGACTACTAGGATGAAGCGTATATATGTGTGTGGAGGTGCTGTGACTACTGGGATGAAGAGTATATATGTGTGTGTGGGGGTGCTGCTGTGACTACTAGGATGAAGCGTATATATGTGTGTGGGGGGTGCTGCTGTGACTGCTAGGATGAAGCGTATATATGTGTGTGTGGGGGTGCTGCTGTGACTACTAGGATGATGCGTATATATGTGTGTGGGGGGTGCTGCTGTGACTACTGGGATAAAGAGTATATATGTGTGTGGGGGGTGCTGCTGTGACTACTGGGATGAAGCGTATATGTGTGTGGGGGGGGTGCTGCTGTGACTACTAGGATGAAGCGTATATATGTGTGTGTGGGGGGATGCTGCTGTGACTACTGGGATGAAGCGTATATATGTGTGTGGAGGTGCTTTGACTACTGGGATGAAGCGTATATATATATATATATGTGTGTGTGGGGGGTGCTGCTGTGACTACTAGGATGAAGCGTATATATGTGTGTGTGTGTGTGGGGGGATGCTGCTGTGACTACTAGGATGATGCGTATATATGTGTGTGGAGGTGCTGTGACTACTGGGATGAAGCGTATATATGTGTGTGTGTGTGTGTGTGGGGGGGGGGGGTGCTACTGTGACTACTAGGATGAAGCGTATATATGTGTTTGTGTGGGGGGTGCTGCTGTGACTACTGGGATAAAGCGTATATATGTGTGTGGGGGGTGCTGCTGTGACTAATGGGATGAAGCGTATATATGTGTGTGGGGGGGTGCTGCTGTGACTACTGGGATGAAGCGTATATATGTGTGTGTGGGAGGTGCTGCTGTGACTAATG
>NW_027461987.1:166082-299211 GCF_050947455.1 Rhinoderma darwinii
TGAGCCCATGCACATTATACATTTGACATTCCAGTGTTTATCTTGCAGCATCCACATCATGGGTTGCGGTTTTTGTTAACCCCTTATGTCTACTCAGATAACTACTACGCTCCTACGCCTATATGTAAATGATGTCATATACCTTCACATAGGTGTGCTGGATTATACACATCTGTTGGATGTCATTGGATGTTCGTTTTTTCATAAATTTACTGTGGCTCTATCAGACACAGCTGTGCATGAGACTATATACAATTCTCTTTTGCTGCTCCAATAATATGTATACCATTTATATACTCACGTAACATTCATACCTGGTTTCTGACAGATTTGATGTCTTTTTATTGAGTGACTCATTCCCTGTTTCATGTTTTTTATTCTAATAAAATGTTGTACATTGTTCTATAAACTTCATGTGCTTTAGTCGATCATATTTTCTTGGATTTATGTTATGTCAATTGTTGATCGATGCACCAAGTTCATCTTGGTCATTACCTCGGATTCAACACAGGAGATGTTATATAGTTCAGCAACGTTGCTTTACATTCTTTTGACTATTACTCTGTGTTGGTATCTTATCGGTATATATTGCTGTCATTCAGTAGGAACATTCATTGTTTACTCAAGTGGATAAAATTCTGTCTTGGTCATGTGATGGATACACAGGAGCACGGCTCGTGACAGGGTCATGTGATAGACACACAGTACATCCATCACATGACCCTGTAACGAGCTGTGCACCTGTGTCCATCACATGACCCTGTAACAAGCCGTGCACCTGTGTGTCCATTACATGACCTGTAACAAGCTGTGCACCTGTGTGTCCATCACATGACCTGTAACGAGTTGTGCACCTGTGTCCATCACATGACCCTGTAACGAGCCGTGCAACTGTGTATCCATCACATGACCCTGTAACGAGCCGTGCACCTGTGTCCTTCACATGACCCTGTAACGAGCCGTGCACCTGTGTATCCATCACATGACCCTGTAACGAGCTGTGCACCTGTGTCCATCACATGACCCTGTAACAAGCCGTGCACCTGTGTGTCCATTACATGACCTGTAACAAGTTGTGCACCTGTGTCCATTACATGACCTGTAACAAGCTGTGCACCTGTGTGTCCATCACATGACCCTGTAACGAGCTGTGCACCTGTGTCCATCACGACCCTGTAACGAGCCGTGCAACTGTGTATCCATCACATGACCCTGTAACGAGCTGTGCACCTGTGTCCTTCACATGACCCTGTAACGAGCCGTGCACCTGTGTATCCATCACATGACCCTGTAACGGGCCGCGCACCTGTTCATCCATCACATGACCCTGTAACGAGCCGCGCACCTGTGTATCCATCACATGACCCTGTAACGAGCTGTGCACCTGTGTATCCATCACATGACCCTGTAACGAGCTGTGCACCTGTGTATCCATCACATGACCCTGTAACGAGCCGTGTATCCATCACATGACCATGGACAGAATTTTATACACGGGAAGTAAAAAATGAATGTTCCTACCGACTAACAGCAAGCAGAGATCTTAAAAACCGTGAGGAATTAATACAGAAAATATACTGGATTTGTAGCTCTTTCTGTTACTGGACGACGTCTTTAATTGACACATTTGGCATCTTTGAGGGACCGCGTCCAAGGACCTTCTAACCTGACGGCCGCCCCCCATGCTTTCTATTCCTCACACATGCCCCTCAGGTCTACGATGCCACATTTGCTGCGCTCCAGTCCGTCAGCGCGGCGCAATTCATTGGGGAGTCCGGAGATGGGAGTGATTGGGTGTCCTTGTAGCGTCACCTGACCCCCCCATCTCCCATTTCATTGGGTGCACGGAGGCCGAGTCTCCTCCTGAGGCACCCAGGAACTTCCCCAAACACCTGGAGACCTTCTCCACCCTCCAAATAAGCAGCTGACCACGGGGCCACTCAGTAAAGCGCCATCTGGTGGTGAGGATCATACAAGCAGAGGGTAGAACGGGGTCCATACAATGAAGGGAGAAGTCCCTGGTGCCGGGGCAGATGTGACTCTTCTTCTTCATACGTTGCAGGTCCTATAGCCGGACACGTGGGTGATGGGAACTTCCACTGCATTTTGGTGCTGGACCCGAATAACGAAGAGGAAGTAAAGGAAGTGAAGGAGTTCACGGACCGCCTGGCCAGGTAAATCTCCCCTCCCCCAATAACATCTACAGGTGTCACCTCCAGATCAGGCAGCATCACAGCAAAATCATGACCTCACCACAACACCTGCAGCTTTCTAACAGACTCTGGGATTCACCTTTTCACCATTGCCAAGATCTCTGCATGCTTTCAGTGAATTCAAACAGGCTAAAGACCTGTTCTGACTTAGAACTACTCGCACTGCGAAGGGGCAGAGACAAAGTATTAGGACTTATTCAGACGGACGTGATATACGCGCGTCGCACGGACCTATATTAGTCTATGGGGCTGTGCAGACAGTTGCGTGATTTTTACGTAGCGTGAGTCCGCGGCAAAAAAGTCACGTCATGTCCGTTCATTCTGCGTTTTTCACGCATCACGCACCCATTGAAGTCAACGGGTGCGTGAAAACCACGCATGTCACATGGACGCACTTCCGTGGGACGAGCGTGATTCACGCAACCAATGTAAAGGATGAATGAAAACAGAAAAGCACCGCGTGCTACAAACATCCAAACAGAGTGTCATAATGATGGCGGCCGCGCGAAAGTCACGCATCATACGCTGCTGACACACGCAGCTGTTAAGTGCCTTTTGTGCACACGAAACGCTGCATTTTTTGCATGCACAAAACGCACCCGCTCGTGTGAATCCGGCCTTAGTGTGAGTGTAGAGCGACTCCTCCATACACTGAAATAGCCGACACCGAACCAACCTCCCGGACTCCTCCATACACTGAGATAGCCGACACCGAACCAACCTCCCGGACTCCTCCATACACTGCAGATAGCCGACACCGAACCAACCTCCCGGACTCCTCCATACACTGAAATAGCCGACACCGAACCAACCTCCCGGACTCCTCCATACACTGAGATAGCCGACACCGAACCAACCTCCCGGACTCCTCCATACACTGCAGATAGCCGACACCGAACCAACCTCCCGGACTCCTCCATACACTGCAGATAGCCGACGCCTAACCAACCTCCCGGACTCCTCCATACACTGCAGATAGCCGACGCCTAACCAACCTCCCGGACTCCTCCATACACTGCAGATAGCCGACACCGAACCAACCTCCCGGACTCCTCCATACACTGAGATAGCTGACACCGAACCAACCTCCCGGACTCCTCCATACACTGCAGATAGCCGACACCGAACCAACCTCCCGGACTCCTCCATACACTGAGATAGCTGACACCGAACCAACCTCCCGAACTCCTCCATACACAGCAGATAGCCGACGCCTAACCAACCTCCCGGACTCCTCCATACACTATAGATAGCTGACGCCGAACCAACCTCCCGGACTCCTCCATACACTGCAGATAACTGACGCCGAACCAACCTCCCGGACTCCTCCATACACTGCAGATAGCTGACGCCGAACCAACCTCCTGGACTCCTCCATACACTGAGATAGCCGACACCGAACCAACCTCCCGGACTCCTCCATACACTGCAGATAGCTGACACCGAACCAACCTCCCGGACTCCTCCATACACTGAGATAGCCGACACCGAACCAACCTCCCGGACTCCTCCATACACTGCAGATAGCCGACACCGAACCAACCTCCCGGACTCCTCCATACACTGCAGATAGCCGACACCGAACCAACCTCCCGGACTCCTCCATACACTGAAATAGCCGACACCGAACCAACCTCCCGGACTCCTCCATACACTGCAGATAGCCGACACCGAACCAACCTCCCGGACTCCTCCATACACTGAAATAGCCGACACCGAACCAACCTCCCGGACTCCTCCATACACTGCAGATAGCTGACACCGAACCAACCTCCCGGACTCCTCCATACACTGCAGATAGCCGACGCCGAACAAACCTCCCGGACTCCTCCATACACTGAGATAGCCGACACCGAACCAACCTCCCGGACTCCTCCATACACTGAAATAGCCGACACCGAACCAACCTCCCGGACTCCTCCATACACTGAGATAGCCGACACCGAACCAACCTCCCGGACTCCTCCATACACTGCAGATAGCCGACACCGAACCAACCTCCCGGACTCCTCCATACACTGCAGATAGCCGACACCGAACCAACCTCCCGGACTCCTCCATACACTGAGATAGCCGACACCGAACCAACCTCCCGGACTCCTCCATACACTGCAGATAGCCGACACCGAACCAACCTCCCGGACTCCTCCATACACTGCAGATAGCCGACACCGAACCAACCTCCCGGACTCCTCCATACACTGCAGATAGCCGACGCCTAACCAACCTCCCGGACTCCTCCATACACTGCAGATAGCCGACACCGAACCAACCTCCCGGACTCCTCCATACACTGAGATAGCTGACACCGAACCAACCTCCCGGACTCCTCCATACACTGCAGATAGCCGACACCGAACCAACCTCCCGGACTCCTCCATACACTGAGATAGCTGACACCGAACCAACCTCCCGAACTCCTCCATACACAGCAGATAGCCGACGCCTAACCAACCTCCCGGACTCCTCCATACACTATAGATAGCTGACGCCGAACCAACCTCCCGGACTCCTCCATACACTGCAGATAACTGACGCCGAACCAACCTCCCGGACTCCTCCATACACTGCAGATAGCTGACGCCGAACCAACCTCCTGGACTCCTCCATACACTGAGATAGCCGACACCGAACCAACCTCCCGGACTCCTCCATACACTGCAGATAGCTGACACCGAACCAACCTCCCGGACTCCTCCATACACTGAGATAGCCGACACCGAACCAACCTCCCGGACTCCTCCATACACTGAGATAGCTGACACCGAACCAACCTCCCGGACTCCTCCATACACAGCAGATAGCGGACGCCGAACCAACCTCCCGGACTCCTCCATACACTATAGATAGCTGACGCCGAACCAACCTCCCGGACTCCTCCATACACTGCAGATAGCTGACGCCGAACCAAGGCAATAGCCGGTAAGTATGAAATTCTTTTACTAGGGAAAGGGCAGCCCCTTCTCTCTATCCTGCACTGATAGAGAGAAGGGGCTGCCGATTACCGAGGACCCGTATTTACGGGAGGAGAAAAATACGTTGGTGTGCCCGAGGCCGGATACCGAGAGATAATTCAATACATTTTCTTTCTATAAATAACTTTGTAACATTTATCGCTATAATTATTATACGGAACGTCACAACTTTTAACCTCTGCAAATCTTTTATTTTATCATAAATACAATCGGAGAAACGTCTAATAGATTAGAACTTGTGTGTTCCCCGGCAGGGAACAGGTTAACAGAATCTGTAATCAATGAGGCGCTGCATGCACTGACACCCCCTCCGCCCGTCACCCCCCTCCGCCCGTCACCCCCAATATAGTGCCACCCCCCAATAAAGTGCCACAGTGCCCACATAGTCCCACCCCCACGTAGATCGTACCCAACCTTGTAGATCACAGCACCACCCCCTCCCTTGTAGATCTCACCCCCCCACATGTAGATCTCACCCCCCACATGTAGATCGCACGGCTGTAGCTGCCACTAGGAGATGAATCCCCGGCAAGAGGTTGCCGACGCTTTGGCCGGAAATTCAGCTCCTAGTGGGAGTTACAGCGGTGCGATCTATAAAGGTACAAGGGGGGTGTTATCTATAAGGTAGAAGGATGGGGGGTGCGATCTGCAAGGGGGGGGGGTTGTGGTGCAATCTACAAGGTACAAGGGGGGTTGCTATCTAAGCGGGGCGGTATCTACAAGGCGGTGGGGCTATGTACTAAGAGTCCCTGCTTACCCTGCTGTATCATTTTGGTTTCAACTGTGTTTTTATTGAACATTTTTCAAAAATATACATATAACTTAGAGCAGCATGAAGGGCCATGCAATTCACATAGTAAGACAGTAACTTTCAATAGACAGACAAAACATCTGGGAAAAAACACAGGGGTTTAAGGGGGTGAGGGGGGGGGGGATAGTCGGAGCTCCACCTACCACCTAATCTTGAGTTCCCTGTATCCAATACTTGTCCCACGGGTCCCACACCACTTTGAACCTGTCCAGTTCATTGTCAATAGAGGCCGTCATATGCTCCATTGTACGTATTTCCCTAATTCTAGTTACTAAGTCGATGTGGGAGGGAGGGGTTGTCTGTCTCCATTTCCACGCTATCAACGTCTTAGCGGCTGTGAGAAAGTGTCGAAAGAGTCGAGCTGGTGATTTCCCCAAAGACCTAGGGGGAACATTTAGGAGGTAATGAAGAGGGTCTAAGGGAATATCCTGCTGCAACACCGCCAATGCCAAGTTCTTAACTTCCAACCAATACTGTTGTACCAGTGAACAGCTCCAGAAAATATGGAACAGATCACCTCTCTGACCTCTACATCGCCAGCAATCCGACGGAATACCCGGATTGAAGCTATGCAAAAAGGCAGGGGTATGGTACCAAAACATAAGGATTTTATATTGGTTTTCCTTATATGCAGTGCAGATGGAGGTTTTAGCTGCTTGCGACCAAATAATCTGCCACAATGAGAGCGGGATGGATTTATTCAGTAAGGCCTCCCACTTCAACATGTATCTATGCCCAGGCGGAGGGGAACCCTCCGGGGATAGCAATAATGCATAAATGGCTGAGATAAGCCCCCTAGTGGTGGTAGCATACCGACATAACCTTTCGAAGCTTGTAGGTGCAGTAACCCGCGTGGATCTAAAAGTTTGCTGCATGTAATGTCTAACCTGAAGATAGTGAAAGAACGCAGCGGAGGGAATATTATGATGTTTTTGAAAGTATGAAAACGGGTGAAGCTCTTGCGTGTGGGGATCAACCATATCAGCCAGGTGAAATACCTCAATTCCCGTCCACAATCGGACTATTCGGGAGGTAGTGCCCCCCGGGATAGTGGGAGTGTAGAGTACCGAAGTCAAGGGCGGGCAACCCGATGCCAAATGGAAGCGGTTTTTACAGGTTTCCCACACCTCCCTTTGAAATCTCATGGGACCCAATAAAGATGCAGTCGGCATTACCAGTGGGTCACCCCATAACAGGGAATTTGGGTGGACCGGGGCCATCCATAGCTTCTCTATTTCGGTCCATTTATTGTACGCCCTTAAAGACTGCTGTATCATTTTGTTTACTACAGAACAGCAGTTCTACGGGGAAGCAGAGACAGAACGGGGCAGACCAGGCAGTGACGAGGCGGCGGGGAGGACCAGGCAGTGATGGGGCAGACCAGGCAGTGATGGGGCGGACCAGGCAGTGACGGGGCGGACCAGGCAGTGACGGGGCGGACCAGGCAGTGACGAGGCGGACCAGGCAGTGACGAGGCGGACCAGGCAGTGACGAGGCGGACCAGGCAGTGACGAGGCGGATCAGGCCCTGACGAGGCGGCGGTGCGGACCAGGCAGTGACGGGGTGGACCAGGCAGTGACGGGGCGGACCAGGCAGTGACGAGGCGGATCAGGCCCTGACGAGGCGGCGGTGCGGACCAGGCCGTGACGGGGCGGACCAGGCCGTGACGAGGCGGCGGGGCGGACCAGGCCGTGACGAGGCGGCGGGGCGGACCAGGCCGTGACGAGGCGGCGGGGCGAACCAGGCAGCGGCGGGGCGAACCAGGCAGCGACGAGGTGGCGGGGCGAACCAGGCAGCGACGAGGCGAACCAGGCAGCGACGAGGCGAACCAGGCAGTGACGAGGCGGAGGGGCGGACCAGGCAGTGACGAGGCGGCGGGGAGGACCAGGCAGTGACGAGGCGGCGGGGAGGACCAGGCAGTGATGGGGCGAACCAGGCAGTGACGAGGCGGTGGGGCGAACCAGGCAGTGACGAGGCGGTGGGGCGAACCAGGCAGTGACGAGGCGGTGGGGCGAACCAGGCAGTGACGAGGCGGTGGGGCGAACCAGGCAGTGACGAGGCGGTGGGGCGAACCAGGCAGTGACGAGGCGGTGGGGCGAACCAGGCAGTGACGAGGCGGTGGGGCGAACCAGGCAGTGACGAGGCGGTGGGGCGAACCAGGCAGTGACGAGGCGGTGGGGCGAACCAGGCAGTGACGAGGCGGTGGGGCGAACCAGGCAGTGACGAGGCGGAGGGGCGAACCAGGCAGTGACGAGGCGGAGGGGCGAACCAGGCAGTGACGAGGCGGCGGGGAGGACCAGGAAGTGACGAAGCGGCGGCGGGGCGGACCAGGCAGTGGCGGACCAGGCAGTGGCGGACCAGGCAGTGGCGGGGCGGACCAGGCAGTGGCGGGGCGGACCAGGCAGTGGCGGGGCGGACCAGGCAGTGGCGGGGCGGACCAGGCAGTGGCGGGGCGGCGGTGCGGATCAGGCAGTGGCGGGGCGGCGGTGCGGATCAGGCAGTGACGAGGCGGCGGGGCGAACCAGGCAGTGACGAGGCGGCGGGGCGAACCAGGCAGTGACGAGGCGGCAAGGCGGATCAGGCAGTGGCGGGGCGGACCAGGCAGTGACGAGGCGGCGAGGCGGACCAGGCAGTGACGAGGCGGCGGGGCGGACCAGGCAGTGACGAGGCGGACCAGGCAGTGGCGGGGCGGACCAGGCAGTGATGAGGCGGCGGGGCGGACCAGGCAGTGACGAGGCGGCGGGGCGGACCAGGCCGTGACGAGGCGGCGGGGCGGACCAGGCCGTGACGAGGCGGACCAGGCCGTGACGAGGCGGACCAGGCCGTGACGAGGCGGACCAGGCCGTGACGAGGCGGACCAGGCCGTGACGAGGCGGACCAGGCCGTGACGAGGCGGCGGGGCGGACCAGGCCGTGACGAGGCGGACCAGGCCGTGACGAGGCGGCGGGGCGGACCAGGCCGTGACGAGGCGGACCAGGCCGTGACGAGGCGGACCAGGCCGTGACGAGGCGGCGGGGCGGACCAGGCCGTGACGAGGCGGACCAGGCCGTGACGAGGCGGCGGGGCGGACCAGGCCGTGACGGCGGGGCGGACCAGGCAGTGACGAGGCGGCGGGGTGGAACTTCCTCCTGCAGGACGGCGCCGCTAAAGAATCGATTGTATGATTCTGTCAAAAAACAGAATCGTGAGTCATTGAGGGCGAATTAATCAAATTCATTTGATTAATCGCCCAGTCCTACTTGGAGGGCAGGATAAGGGGATTCTCTACACTGATACATTGCAACATACTCTCAGCTGTGCTAGCAGGACTAAAAGGGGTTTTACACTGGGCAATTATCGGGTAATTGCTCATTCATATTCTGGTCGTATCGTTTTAAAAAAGTGAAATATTCTGGTTGTCGGCAGCTCATCTTGGTGTGTAGACAGGAGACGCGCTGCCGCCATGATAATAACGTATGGGGACGAGTTGTCGAAGTAAGGAGCGCTCCTCCCCATACTAGCTCCCTGTAACAGGAGCAAGCACGCACCCATCAAGGATCTGTTTCGTAGATCGGCGCTCGCTGCACCGGCCACAATCGGCCGGTGTAATAGGGACTTTAGTCCGGTCTCCTGGAGATGCAGAAGATGAATGGACTGTTGTGGGATCTTCCTAAACATTGGCGTGCTTTGCGGCCTGTAGTGGTGCGTCTGAGCACAGGGTAATGGCGGCGGCTTATCTGTAGGGGGGGTCTCCAGGGAAAATCCCTCATGAACCTCCATTTATCTGTTTTAGGAGAGCCCTGGCTCTGAATGGCACCTGCACTGGGGAACACGGCATTGGAATAGGAAAACGGATGTTGCTGCGGGAGGAGATTGGAGACGTCGGGATCAGAACAATGAGACAGATTAAAGAAACATTAGATCCAAATAATCTGATGAACCCGGGAAAAGTGCTATAAATGGACGGGGGAAAGATGGAAGACCCAGGACACCCCGACACCCCCACCATGAAATCACCCGGGAACCCATCATTGCTGCACGGGAGGGCCGATATGTACTGTGAAAATAATAGAACAAATAAATGTATGGACTTTATATAGACCCCACCCTGACTACATAAGAACACACGAAACCCCAAACATCCAGCAGTACATATATAATTATATACAGAAGATACCCAGGTTATACCAGCATGCTCCATATCACTATATACAGGAAGATGTGTAACTTATACCAGCTGTACATATATAATTATATACAGGAGATACCCAGGTTATACCAGCATGCTCCATATCACTATATACAAGAAGATGTATAACTTATACCAGCTGTACATATATAATTATATACAGGAGATACCCGGGTTATACCAGCATGCTCCATATCACTATATACAAGAAGATGTATAACTTATACCAGCCGTACATATATAATTATATACAGGAGATACCCAGGTTATACCAGCTGTACATATATAATTATATACAGAATATACCCAGGTTATACCAGCATGCTCCATATCACTATATACAAGAAGATGTATAACTTATACCAGCTGTACATATATAATTATATACAGGAGATACCCAGGTTATACCAGCATGCTCCATATCACTATATACAAGAAGATGCATAACTTATACCAGCTATACATATATAATTATATACAGAAGATACCCAGGTTATACCAGCATGCTCCATATCACTATATACAGGAAGATGTATAACTTATACCAGCTGTACATATATAATTATATACAAGAAGATACCCAGGTTATACCAGCATGCTCCATATCACTATATACAGGAAGATGTATATCTTATACCAGCTGTACATATATAATTATATACAGAAGATACCCAGGTTATACCAGCATGCTCCATATCACTATATACAAGAAGATGTATAACTTATACCAGCTGTACATATATAATTACATACAGAAGATACCCAGGTTATACCAGCATGCTCCATATCACTATATACAAGAAGATGTATAACTTATACCAGCCGTACATATATATTATATACAGGAGATATCCAGGTTATACCAGCATGCTCCATATCACTATATACAAGAAGATGTATAACTTATACCAGCTGTACATATATATTATATACAGGAGATATCCAGGTTATACCAGCATGCTCCATATCACTATATACAAGAAGATGTATAACTTATACCAGCTGTACATATATAATTATATACAGAAGATACCCAGGTTACACCAGCATGCTCCATATCACTATATACAGGAAGATGTATAACTTATACCAGCTGTACATATATAATTATATACAGAAGATACCCAGGTTATACCAGCATGCTCCATATCACTATATACAAGAAGATGTATAACTTATACCAGCTGTACATATATAATTATATACAGAATATACCCAGGTTATACCAGCATGCTCCATATCACTATATACAAGAAGATGTATAATATAACAGCTGTACATATATAATTATATACAGAAGATACCCAGGTTATACCAGCATGCTCCATATCACTATATACAAGAAGATGTATAACTTATACCAGCTGTACATATATAATTATATACAGAAGATACCCAGGTTATACCAGCATGCTCCATATCACTATATACAAGAAGATGTATAACTTATACCAGCTGTACATATATAATTATATACAGGAGATACCCAGGTTATACCAGCATGCTCCATATCACTATATACAAGAAGATGTATAACTTATACCGGCTGTACATATATAATTATATACAGAAGATATCCAGGTTATACCAGCATTCTCCATATCACTATATACAGGAAGATGTATAACTTATACCAGCTGTACATATATAATTATATACAGGAGATACCCAGGTTATACCAGCATGCTCCATATCACTATATACAGGAAGATGTATAATTTATACCAGCTGTACATATATAATTATATACAGAAGATACCCAGGTTATACCAGCATGCTCCATATCACTATATACAGGAAGATGTATAACTTATACCAGCTGTACATATATAATTATATACAGAAGATACCCAGGTTATACCAGCATGCTCCATATCACTATATACAAGAAGATGTATAGCATACCAGCTGTACATATATAATTATATACAGAAGATACCCAGGTTATACCAGCATGCTCCATATCACTATATACAAGAAGATGTATAACTTATACCAGCTGTACATATATAATTATATACAGAAGATACCCAGGTTATACCAGCATGCTCCATATCACTATATACAAGAAGATGTATAACTTATACCAGCTGTACATATATAATTATATACAGAAGATACCCAGGTTATACCAGCATGCTCCATATCACTATATACAAGAAGATGTATAACTTATACCAGCCGTACATATATAATTATATACAGAAGAGACCCAGGTTATACCAGCATGCTCCATATCACTATATACAGGAAGATGTATAACTTATACCAGCTGTACATATATAATTATATACAAGAAGATACCCAGGTTACACCAGCATGCTCCATATCACTATATACAGGAAGATGTATAACTTATACCAGCTGTACATATATAATTATATACAGAAGATACCCAGGTTATACCAGCATGCTCCATATCACTATATACAAGAAGATGTATAACTTATACCAGCTGTACATATATAATTATATACTGGAGATACCCAGGTTATACCAGCATGCTCCATATCACTATATACAAGAAGATGTATAACTTATATCAGCTGTACAGAGATAATTATATACAGAAGATACCCAGGTTATACCAGCATGCCCCATATCACTATATACAAGAAGATGTATAACTTATACCAGATGTACATATATAATTATATACACAAGATACCCAGGTTATACCAGCATGCTCCATATCACTATATACAAGAAGATGTATAACTTATACCAGCTGTACATATATAATTATATACTGGAGATACCCAGGTTATACCAGCATGCTCTATATTACTATATACAAGAAGATGTATAACTTATACCAGCTGTACATATATAATTATATACTGGAGATACCCAGGTTATACCAGCATGTTCCATATCACTATATACAAGAAGATGTATAACTTATACCAGCTGTACATATATAATTATATACAGGAGATACCCAGGTTATACCAGCATGCTCCATATCACTATATACAAGAAGATGTGTAACTTATACCAGCTGTACATATATAATTATATACAGAAGATACCCAGGTTATACCAGCATGCTCCATATCACTATATACAAGAAGATGTATAACTTATACCAGCTGTACATATATAATTATATACAGGAGACACCCAGGTTATTCCAGCATGCTCCATATCACTATATACAAGAAGATGTATAACTTATACCAGCCGTACATATATAATTATATACAGAAGATACCCAGGTTATACCGGCATGCTCCATATCACTATATACAAGAAGATGTATAACTTATACCAGCTGTACATATATAATTATATACAGAAGATACCCAGGTTATACCAGCATGCTCCATATCACTATATACAAGAAGATGTATAACTTATACCAGCTGTACATATATAATTATATACACAAGATACCCAGGTTACACCAGCATGCTCCATATCACTATATACAAGAAGATGTATAACTTATACCAGCTATACATATATAATTATATACAGAAGATACCCAGGTTATACCAGCATGCTCCATATCACTATATACAAGAAGATGTATAACTTATACCAGCCGCACATATATAATTATATACAGAAGATACCCAGGTTATACCGGCATGCTCCATATCACTATATACAAGAAGATGTGTAACTTATACCAGCTGTACATATATAATTATATACAGGAGACACCCAGGTTATTCCAGCATGCTCCATATCACTATATACAAGAAGATGTATAACTATACCAGCTGTACATATATAATTATATACAGAAGATACCCAGGTTACACCAGCATGCTCCATATCACTATATACAAGAAGATGTATAACTTATACCAGCTATACATATATAATTATATACAGAAGATACCCAGGTTATACCAGCATGCTCCATATCACTATATACAAGAAGATGTATAACTTATACCAGCCGCACATATATAATTATATACAGAAGATACCCAGGTTATACCGGCATGCTCCATATCACTATATACAAGAAGATGTGTAACTTATACCAGCTGTACATATATAATTATATACAGAAGATACCCAGGTTACACCAGCATGCTCCATATCACTATATACAAGAAGATGTATAACTTATACCAGCTGTACACATATAATTATATACAGGAGATACCCAGGTTATACCGGCATGCTCCATATCACTATATACAAGAAGATGTGTAACTTATACCAGCTGTACATATATAATTATATACAGAATATACCCAGGTTATACCAGCATGCTCCATATCACTATATACAGGAAGATGTATAACTTATACCAGCTGTACATATATAATTATATACAGGAGATACCCAGGTTATACCAGCATGCTCCATATCACTATATACAGGAAGATGTGTAACTTATACCAGCTGTACATATATAATTATATACAGAAGATACTCAGGTTATACCGGCATGCTCCATATCACTATATACAGGAAGATGTGTAACTTATACCAGCTGTACATATATAATTATATACAGAAGATACCCAGGTTATACCAGCATGCCCCATATCACTATATACAAGAATATGTATAACTTATACCAGCTGTACATATATAATTATATACAGAAGATACCCAGGATATACCAGCATGCTCCATATCACTATATACAGGAAGATGTATAACTTATACCAGCTGTACATATATAATTATACAGAAGATACCCAGGTTATACCAGCATGCTCCATATCACGATATACAAGAAGATGTATAACTTATACCAGCTGTACACATATAATTATATACAGGAGATACCCAGGTTATACCGGCATGCTCCATATCACTATATACAAGAAGATGTATAACTTATACCAGCTGTACACATATAATTATATACAGGAGATACCCAGGTTATACCGGCATGCTCCATATCACTATATACAAGAAGATGTATAACTTATACCAGCTGTACATATATAATTATATACAGAAGATACCCAGGTTATACCAGCATGCTCCATATCACTATATACAAGAAGATGTATAACTTATACCAGCTGTACATATATAATTATATACAGAAGATACCCAGGTTATACCAGCATGCTCCATATCACTATATACAAGAAGATGTATAACTTATACCAGCTGTACACATATAATTATATACAGGAGATACCCAGGTTATACCGGCATGCTCCATATCACTATATACAAGAAGATGTGTAACTTATACCAGCTGTACATATATAATTATATACAGAATATACCCAGGTTATACCAGCATGCTCCATATCACTATATACAGGAAGATGTATAACTTATACCAGCTGTACATATATAATTATATACAGGAGATACCCAGGTTATACCAGCATGCTCCATATCACTATATACAGGAAGATGTGTAACTTATACCAGCTGTACATATATAATTATATACAGAAGATACTCAGGTTATACCGGCATGCTCCATATCACTATATACAGGAAGATGTGTAACTTATACCAGCTGTACATATATAATTATATACAGAAGATACCCAGGTTATACCAGCATGCCCCATATCACTATATACAAGAATATGTATAACTTATACCAGCTGTACATATATAATTATATACAGAAGATACCCAGGATATACCAGCATGCTCCATATCACTATATACAGGAAGATGTATAACTTATACCAGCTGTACATATATAATTATACACAGAAGATACCCAGGTTATACCAGCATGCTCCATATCACGATATACAAGAAGATGTATAACTTATACCAGCTGTACATATATAATTATATACAGAAGATACCCAGGTTATACCAGCATGCTCCATATCACTATATACAGGAAGATGTGTAACTTATACCAGCTGTACATATATAATTATATACAGAAGATACCCAGGTTATACCAGCATGCCCCATATCACTATATACAAGAATATGTATAACTTATACCAGCTGTACATATATAATTATATACAGAAGATACCCAGGATATACCAGCATGCTCCATATCACTATATACAGGAAGATGTATAACTTATACCAGCTGTACATATATAATTATACACAGAAGATACCCAGGTTATACCAGCATGCTCCATATCACGATATACAAGAAGATGTATAACTTATACCAGCTGTACATATATAATTATATACAGAAGATACCCAGGTTATACCAGCATGCTCCATATCACTATATACAAGAAGATGTATAACTTATACCAGCTGTACATATATAATTATATACAGGAGATACCCAGGTTATACCAGCATGCTCCATATCACTATATACAAGAAGATGTATAACTTATACCAGCTGTACATATATAATTATATACAGAAGATACCCAGGATATACCAGCATGCTCCATATCACTATATACAAGAAGATGTATAACTTATACCAGCTGTACATATATAATTATATACAGAAGATACCCAGGTTATATCAGCATGCTCCATATCACTATATACAAGAAGATGTATAACTTATACCAGCTGTACATATATAATTATATACAGAATATACCCAGGTTATACCAGCATGCTCCATATCACTATATACAAGAAGATGTATAACTTATACCAGCTGTACAGATATAATAATATACAGAAGATACCCAGGTTATACCAGCATGCTCCATATCACTATATACAAGAAGATGTATAACTTATACCAGCTGTACATATATAATTATATACAGAAGATACCCAGGATATACCAGCATGCTCCATATCACTATATACAGGAAGATGTATAACTTATACCAGCTGTATATATATAATTATATACAGAAGATACCCAGGTTATACCAGCATGCTCCATATCACTATATACAAGAAGATGTGTAACTTATACCAGCTGTACATATATAATTATATACAGAAGATACCCAGGTTATACCAGCATGCTCCATATCACTATATACAAGAAGATGTGTAACTTATACCAGCTGTACATATATAATTACACACAGAAGATACCCAGGTTACACCAGCATGCTCCATATCACTATATACAGGAAGATGTGTAACTTATACCAGCTGTACATATATAATTACACACAGAAGATACCCAGGTTACACCAGCATGCTCCATATCATTATATACAAGAAGATGTATAACTTATACCAGCTGCACATATATAATTATATACAGAAGATACCCAGGTTATACCGGCATGCTCCATATCACTATATACAGGAAGATGTATAACTTATACCAGCTGTACATATATAATTATATACAGGAGATACCCGGGTTATACCAGCATGCTCCATATCACTATATACAAGAAGATGTGTAACTTATACCAGCTGTACATATATAATTATATACAGGAGATACCCAGGTTATACCAGCATGCTCCATATCACTATATACAAGAAGATGTATAACTTATACCAGCTGCACATATATAATTATATACAGAAGATACCCAGGTTATACCGGCATGCTCCATATCACTATATACAAGAAGATGTATAACTTATACCAGATGTACATATATAATTATATACAGAAGATACCCAGGTTATACCAGCATGCTCCATATCACTATATACAAGAAGATGTATAACTTATACCAGCTGTACATATATAATTATATACAGAAGATACCCAGGTTATACCAGCATGCTCCATATCACTATATACAAGAAGATGTATAACTTATACCAGCTGTACATATATAATTATATACAGAAGATGCCCAGGTTATACCAGCATGCTCCATATCACTATGTACAAGAAGATGTATAACTTACACCAGCTGTACATATATAATTATATACAGGAGATATCCAGGTTATACCAGCATGCTCCATATCACTATATACAAGAAGATGTATAACTTATACCAGCTGTACATATATAATTATATACAGAAGATACCCAGGTTATACCAGCATGCTCCATATCACTATATACAAGAAGATGTATAACTTATACCAGCTGTACATATATAATTATATACAGGAGATACCCAGGTTACACCAGCATGCTCCATATCACTATATACAGGAAGATGTATAACATATACCAGCTGTACATATATAATTATATACAGGAGATACCCAGGTTATACCAGCATGCTCCATATGACTATATACAAGAAGATGTATAACTTATACCAGCTGTACATATATAATTATATACAGGAGATACCCAGGTTATACCAGCATGCTCCATATCACTATATACAAGAAGATGTATAACTTATACCAGCTGTACATATATAATTATATACAGGAGATACCCAGGTTATACCAGCATGTTCCATATCACTATATACAAGAAGATGTATAACTTATACCAGCTGTACATATATAATTATATACACAAGATACCCAGGTTACACCAGCATGCTCCATATCACTATATACAAGAAGATGTGTAACTTATACCAGCTGTACATATATAATTATATACAGGAGATACCCAGGTTATACCGGCATGCTCCATATCACTATATACAAGAAGATGTGTAACTTATACCAGCTGTACATATATAATTATATACAGAGGATACCCAGGTTATACCAGCATGCTCCATATCACTATATACAAGAAGATGTATAACTTATACCAGCTGTACATATATAATTATATACAGAATATACCTAGGTTATACCAGCATGCTCCATATCACTATATACAGGAAGATGTATAACTTATACCAGCTGTACATATATAATTATATACAGAAGATACCCAGGTTATACCGGCATGCTCCATATCACTATATACAAGAAGATGTATAACTTATACCAGCTGTACATATATAATTATATACAGGAGATACCCAGGTTATACCAGCATGCTCCATATCACTATATACAAGAAGATGTATAACTTATACCAGCTGTACACATATAATTATATACAGAAGATACCCAGGTTATACCAGCATGCTCCATATCACTATATACAGGAAGATGTATAACTTATACCAGCTGTACATATATAATTATATACAGGAGATACCCAGGTTATACCAGCATGCTCCATATCACTATATACAAGAAGATGTATAACTTATACCAGCTGTACACATATAATTATATACAGAAGATACCCAGGTTATACCAGCATGCTCCATATCACTATATACAGGGAGATGTATAACTTATACCAGCTGTACATATATAATTGTATACAGAAGATACCCAGGTTATACCAGCGTGCTCCACATCACTATATACAAGAAGATGTATAACTTATACCAGCTGTACATATATAATTATATACAGAAGATACCCAGGTTATACCAGCATGCTCCATATCACTATATACAAGAAGATGTATAACTTATACCAGCTGTACATATATAATTATATACAGAAGATACCCAGGTTATACCAGCATGCTCCATATCACTATATACAGGAAGATGTGTAACTTATACCAGCTGTACATATATAATTATATACAGAAGATACCCAGGTTATACCAGCATGCTCCATATCACTATAAACAAGAAGATGTATAACTTATACCAGCTGTACATATATAATTATATACAGAAGATACCCAGGTTATACCAGCATGCTCCATATCACTATATACAAGAAGATGTATAACTTATACCAGCTATACATATATAATTATATACAGAAGATACCCAGGTTATACCAGCATGCTCCATATCACTATATACAAGAAGATGTATAACTTATACCAGCTGTACATATATAATTATATACAGAAGATACCCAGGATATACCAGCATGCTCCATATCACTATATACAGGAAGATGTGTAACTTATACCAGCTGTACATATATAACTATATACAGGAGATACCCAGGTTATACCAGCATGCTCCATATCACTATATACAAGAAGATGTATAACTTATACCAGCTGTACATATATAATTATATACAGAAGATACCCAGGATATACCAGCATGCTCCATATCACTATATACAGGAAGATGTATAACTTATACCAGCTGTACATATATAATTATATACAGGAGATACCCAGGTTATACCAGCATGCTCCATATCACTATATACAAGAAGATGTATAACTTATACCAGCTGTACATATATAATTATATACAGAAGATACCCAGGATATACCAGCATGCTCCATATCACTATATACAAGAAGATGTATAACTTATACCAGCTGTACATATATAATTATATACAGGAGATACCCAGGTTATACCAGCATGCTCCATATCACTATATACAAGAAGATGTATAACTTATACCAGCTGTACATATATAATTATATACAGAAGATACCCAGGTTATACCAGCATGCTCCATATCACTATATACAAGAAGATGTATAACTTATACCAGCTGTACATATATAATTATATACAGAAGATACCCAGGATATACCAGCATGCTCCATATCACTATATACAAGAAGATGTATAACTTATACCAGCTGTACATATATAATTATATACAGGAGATACCCAGGTTATACCAGCATGCTCCATATCACTATATACAAGAAGATGTATAACTTATACCAGCTGTACATATATAATTATATACAGAAGATACCCAGGTTATACCAGCATGCTCCATATCACTATATACAAGAAGATGTATAACTTATACCAGCTGTACATATATAATTATATACAGAAGATACCCAGGATATACCAGCATGCTCCATATCACTATATACAAGAAGATGTATAACTTATACCAGCTGTACATATATAATTATATACAGAAGATACCCAGGTTATACCAGCATGCTCCATATCACTATATACAAGAAGATGTATAACTTATACCAGCTGTACATATATAATTATATACAGAAGATACCCGGGTTATACCAGCATGCTCCATATCACTATATACAAGAAGATGTATAACTTATACCAGCTGTACATATATAATTATATACAGGAGATACCCAGGTTATATCAGCATGCTCCATATCACTATATACAGGAAGATGTATAACTTATACCAGCTATACATATATAATTATATACAGAAGATACCCAGGTTATACCAGCATGCTCCATATCACTATATACAAGAAGATGTATAACTTATACCAGCTGTACATATATAATTATATACAGAATATACCCAGGTTATACCAGCATGCTCCATAGCACTATATACAAGAAGATATATAACTTATACCAGCTGTACATATATAATTATATCCAGAAGATACCCAGGTTATACCGGCATGCTCCATATCACTATATACAGGAAGATGTATAACTTATACCAGCTGTACATATATAATTATATACAGAAGATACCCAGGTTATACCAGCATGCTCCATATCACTATATACAAGAAGATGTATAACTTATACCAGCTGTACATATATAATTATATACAGAAGATACCCAGGTTATACCAGCATGCTCCATATCACTATATACAAGAAGATCTATAACTTATACCAGCTGTACATATATAATTATATACAGAAGATACCCAGGTTATACCAGCATGCTCCATATCACTATATACAGGAAGATGTATAACTTATACCAGCTGTACATATATAATTATATACAGGAGATACCCAGGTTATACCGGCATGCTCCATATCACTATATACAAGAAGATATATAACTTATACCAGCTGTACATATATAATTATATACAGAAGATACCCAGGTTATACCAGCATGCTCCATATCACTATATACAAGAAGATATATAACTTATACCAGCCGTACATATATAATTATATACAGGAGATACCCAGGTTATACCAGCATGCTCCATATCACTATATACAAGAAGATGTATAACTTATACCAGCTGTACATATATAATTATATACAGGAGATACCCAGGTTATACCAGTATGCTCCATATCACTATATACAAGAAGATGTATAACTTATACCAGCTGTACATATATAATTATATACAGAAGATACCCAGGTTATACCAGCATGCTTCATATCACGATATACAAGAAGATGTATAACTTATACCAGCTGTACATATATAATTACACACAGAAGATACCCAGGTTACACCAGCATGCTCCATATCACTATATACAGGAAGATGTATAACTTATACCAGCTGTACATATATAATTATATACAGAAGATACCCAGGTTATACCAGCATGCTCCATATCACTATATACAGGAAGATGTATAACTTATACCAGCTGTACATATATAATTATATACAGAAGATACCCAGGTTATACCAGCATGCTCCATATCACTATATACAGGAAGATGTATAACTTATACCAGCTGTACATATATAATTATATACAGAAGATACCCAGGTTATACCAGCATGCTCCATATCACTATATACAAGAAGATGTGTAACTTATACCAGCTGTACATATATAATTATATACAGGAGATACCCAGGTTATACCGGCATGCTCCATATCACTATATACAAGAAGATATATAACTTATACCAGCTGTACATATATAATTATATACAGAAGATACCCAGGTTATACCAGCATGCTCCAGATCACTATATACAAGAAGATATATAACTTATACCAGCCGTACATATATAATTATATACAGGAGATACCCAGGTTATACCAGCATGCTCCATATCACTATATACAAGAAGATGTATAACTTATACCAGCTGTACATATATAATTATATACAGGAGATACCCAGGTTATACCAGTATGCTCCATATCACTATATACAAGAAGATGTATAACTTATACCAGCTGTACATATATAATTATATACAGAAGATACCCAGGTTATACCAGCATGCTTCATATCACGATATACAAGAAGATGTATAACTTATACCAGCTGTACATATATAATTACACACAGAAGATACCCAGGTTACACCAGCATGTTCCATATCACTATATACAGGAAGATGTATAACTTATACCAGCTGTACATATATAATTATATACAGCAGATACCCAGGTTATACCAGCATGCTCCATATTACTATATACAAGAAGATGTGTAACTTATACCAGCTGTACATATATAATTATATACAGGAGATACCCAGGTTATACCAGCATGCTCCATATCACTATATACAGGAAGATGTATAACTTATACCAGCTGTACATATATAATTATATACAGAAGATACCCAGGTTATACCAGCATGCTCCATATCACTATATACAGGAATATGTATAACTTATACCAGCTGTACATATATAATTATATACAGAAGATACCCAGGTTATACCAGCATGCTCCATATCACTATATACAAGAAGATGTATAACTTATACCAGCTGTACATATATAATTATATACAGGAGATACCCAGGTTATACCAGCATGCTCCATATCACTATATACAAGAAGATGTATAACTTATACCAGCCGTACATATATAATTATATACAGAAGATACCCAGGTTATACCAGCATGCTCCATATCACTATATACAAGAAGATGTATAACTTATACCAGCTGTACATCTATAATTATATACAGAAGATACCCAGGTTATACCAGCATGTTCCATATCACTATATACAAGAAGATGTATAACTTATACCAGCTGTACATATATAATTATATACAGGAGATACCCAGGTTATACCAGCATGCTCCATATCACTATATACAAGAAGATGTATAACTTATACCAGCTGTACATATATAATTATATACAGAAGATACCCAGGTTATACCAGCATGCTCCATATCACTATATACAGGAAGATGTGTAACTTATACCAGCTGTACATATATAATTATATACAGGAGATACCCAGGTTATATCAGCATGCTCCATATCACTATATACAAGAAGATATATAACTTATACCAGCTGTACATATATAATTATATACAGGAGATACCCAGGTTATACCAGCATGCCCCATATCACTATATACAAGAAGATGTAGAACTTATACCAGCTGTACATATATAATTATATACAGAAGATACCCAGGTTATACCAGCATGCCCCATATCACTATATACAAGAAGATGTATAACATATACCAGCTGTACATATATAATTATATACAGAAGATACCCAGGTTATACCAGCATGTTCCATATCACTATATACAGGAAGATGTATAACTTATACCAGCTGTACATATATAATTATATACAGAATATACCCAGGTTATACCAGCATGCTCCATATCACTATATACAAGAAGATGTATAACATATACCAGCTGTACATATATAATTATATACAGAAGATACCCAGGTTATACCAGCATGTTCCATATCACTATATACAGGAAGATGTATAACTTATACCAGCTATACATATATAATTATATACAGAAGATACCCAGGTTATACCAGCATGCTCCATATCACTATATACAAGAAGATCTATAACTTATACCAGCTGTACATATATAATTATATACAGAAGATACCCAGGTTATACCGGCATGCTCCATATCACTATATACAGGAAGATGTATAACTTATACCAGCTGTACATATATAATTATATACAGAAGATACCCAGGTTATACCAGCATGCTCCATATCACTATATACAGGAAGATGTATAACTTATACCAGCCGTACATATATAATTATATACAGAAGATACCCAGGCTATACCAGCATGCTCCATATCACTATATACAAGAAGATGTATAACTTATACCAGCTGTACATATATAATTATATACAGAAGATACCCAGGTTATACCGGCATGCTCCATATCACTATATACAAGAAGATGTATAACTTATACCAGCTGTACATATATAACTATATACAGAAGATACCCAGGTTATACCAGCATGCTCCATATCACTATATACAAGAAGATGTATAACTTATACCAGCTGTACATATATAATTATATACAGAAGATACCCAGGTTATACCAGCATGCTCCATATCACTATATACAGGAAGATGTATAACTTATACCAGCTGTACATATATAATTATATACAGAAGATACCCAGGTTATACCAGCATGCTCCATATCACTATATACAGGAAGATGTATAACTTATACCAGCAGTACATATATAATTATATACAGAAGATACCCAGGTTACACCGGCATGCTCCATATCACTGTATACAGGAAGATATATAACTTATACCAGCTGTACATATATAATTATATACAGAAGATACCCAGGATATACCAGCATGCTCCATATCACTATATACAAGAAGATGTATAACTTATACCAGCTGTACATATATAATTATATACAGGAGATACCCAGGTTATACCAGCATGCTCCATATCACTATATACAAGAAGATGTATGACTTATACCAGCTGTACATATATAATTATATACAGGAGATACCCAGGTTATACCAGCATTCTCCATATCACTATATACAAGAAGATGTATAACTTATACCAGCTGTACATATATAATTACATACAGAAGATACCCAGGTTATACCAGCATGCTCCATATCACTATATACAAGAAGATGTATAACTTATACCAGCTGTACATATATAATTATATACAGAAGATACCCAGGTTATACCAGCATGCTCCATATCACTATATACAGGAAGATGTATAACTTATACCAGCTGTACATATATAATTATATACAGAAGATACCCAGGTTATACCAGCATGCTCCATATCACTATATACAGGAAGATGTATAACTTATACCAGCTGTACATATATAATTATATACAGGAGATACCCAGGTTATACCAGCATGCTCCATATCACTATATACAGGAAGATGTATAACTTATACCAGCTGTACATATATAATTATATACAGAAGATACCCAGGTTATACCAGCATGCTCCATATCACTATATACAAGAAGATATATAACTTATACCAGCTGTACATATATAATTATATACAGAAGATACCCAGGTTATACCAGCATGCTCCATATCATTATATACAGGAAGATGTATAACTTATACCTGCTGTACATATATAATTATATACAGAAGATACCCAGGTTATACCAGCATGCTCCATATCACTATATACAAGAAGATGTATAACTTATACCAGCTGTACATATATAATTATATACAGGAGACACCCAGGTTATACCAGCATGCTCCATATCACTATATACAAGAAGATGTATAACTTATACCAGCTGTACATATATAATTATATACAGAAGATACCCAGGTTATACCAGCATGCTCCATATCACTATATACAAGAAGATGTATAACTTATACCAGCTCTACATATATAATTATATACAGAAGACACCCAGGTTATACCAGCATGCTCCATATCACTATATACAAGAAGATATATAACTTATACCAGCTGTACATATATAATTATATACAGAAGATACCCAGGTTATACCAGCATGCTCCATATCACTATATACAAGAAGATATATAACTTATACCAGCTGTACATATATATAATTATATACAGGAGATACCCAGGTTATACCAGCATGCTCCATATCATTATATACAGGAAGATGTATAACTTATACCAGCTGTACATATATAATTATATACAGGAGATACCCGGGTTATACCAGCATGCTCCATATCACTATATACAAGAAGATGTATAACTTATACCAGCTGTACATATATAATTATATACAGAAGATACCCAGGTTATACCAGCATGCTCCATATAACTATATACAGGAAGATGTATAACTTATACCAGCTCTACATATATAATTATATACAGAAGATACCCGGGTTATACCAGCATGCTCCATATCACTATATACAAGAAGATGTATAACTTATACCAGCTATACATATATAATTATATACAGAAGATACCCAGGTTATACCAGCATGCTCCATATTACTATATACAGGAAGATGTATAACTTACACCAGCTGTACATATATAATTATATACAGAATATACCCAGGTTATACCAGCATGCTCCATATCACTATATACAGGAAGATGTATAACTTATACCAGCTGTACATATATAATTATATACAGAAGATACCCAGGTTATACCAGCATGCTCCATATAACTATATACAAGAAGATGTATAACTTATACCAGCTGTACATATATAATTATATACAGAAGATACCCAGGTTATACCAGCATGCTCCATATCACTATATACAAGAAGATGTATAACTTATACCAGCTGTACATATATAATTATATACAGAAGATACCCAGGATATACCAGCATGCTCCATATCACTATATACAAGAAGATGTATAACTTATACCAGCTGTACATATATAATTATATACAGAAGATACCCAGGTTATACCAGCATGCTCCATATAACTATATACAAGAAGATGTATAACTTATACCTGCTGTACATATATAATTATATACAGAAGATACCCAGGTTACACCAGCATGCTCCATATCACTATATACAGGAAGATGTATAACTTATACCAGCTGTACATATATAATTATATACAGAAGATACCCAGGTTATACCAGCATGCTCCATATCACTATATACAAGAAGATGTATAACTTATACCAGCTGTACAAATATAATTATATACAGAAGATACCCAGGTTATACCAGCATGCTCCATATCACTATATACAAGAAGATGTATAACTTATACCAGCTGTACATATATAATTATATACAGAAGATACCCAGGATATACCAGCATGCTCCATATCACTATATACAAGAAGATGTATAACTTATACCAGCTGTACATATATAATTATATACAGAAGATACCCAGGTTATACCAGCATGCTCCATATCACTATATACAAGAAGATGTATAACTTATACCAGCTATACATATATAATTATATACAGGAGATACCCAGGTTATACCGGCATGCTCCATATCACTATATACAGGAAGATGTATAACTTATACCAGCTATACATATATAACTATATACAGGAGATACCCAGGTTATACCGGCATGCTCCATATCACTATATACAAGAAGATGTATAGCATACCAGCTGTACATATATAATTATATACAGAAGATACCCAGGTTATACCAGCATGCTCCATATCACTATATACAAGAAGATATATAACTTATACCAGCTGTACATATATAATTATATACAGAAGATACCCAGGTTATACCAGCACGCTCCATATCACTATATACAAGAAGATGTATAACTTATACCAGCTGTACATATATAATTATATACAGAAGATACCCAGGTTATACCAGCATGCTCCATATCACTATATACAAGAAGATGTATAACTTATACCAGCTGTACATATATAATTATATACAGAAGATACCCAGGTTATACCAGCATGCTCCAGATCACTATATACAAGAAGATGTATAACTTATACCAGCTATACATATATAATTATATACAGGAGATACCCAGGTTATACCAGCATGCTCCATATCACTATATACAAGAAGATGTATAACTTATACCAGCTGTACATATATAATTATATACAGAAGATACCCAGGTTATACCAGCATGCTCCATATCACTATATACAAGAAGATGTATAACTTATACCAGCTGTACATATATAATTATATACAGAAGATACTCAGGTTATACCAGCATGCTCCATATCACTATAAACAAGAAGATGTATAACTTATACCAGCTGTACATATATAATTATATACAGAAGATACCCAGGTGGTAGGAGGACAAGGGACAGAGGACGAGGGACGGGGGTCGGAGGACGAGGGACGAGGGACGGGGGTCGGAGGACGAGGGACGGGGGACAGAGGACAAGGGACAGAGGACGGGGAACGGAGGACAAGGGACGGGGAACGGAGGACGAGGGACAGAGAACAGGGGGCGGGGGTCGGACGACGGGGGGTCGCAGGACGGGGGGGGGGTCGCAGGACGGGGGTATACATCGGTGCCATGTGGATGACTTCTTATGTGTCTAGGACCTCTGTGGCCCCTCCTTCTCCAGGGCCCTGGTGCGACTGTTCCCTCTATACCCAGGACTACAGGCTACTAGGGGGAATACAACCAGTTTGCCCTCGACAAAAGTGGAAAGGCCATAGATCGCGATGTCATAAAATGTCGCGTTAGCTGCATCACAGTAATAAATGTGAATACGGCTCTATGACATACTTATGTACGACGCTAGGAGTCCCTGCCTCTCCGTGGAACTACTGTCCCGTACTGAAAACATGATTACAGAGAGGCAGGGACTCCTAGCATCGTATATAACTATGATGCTAGGAGCCCGGCTCCCTGCACTGTGTTCGGTCCGGTACCTGCGGCCGAAATACGTCCGTCAATTAGGGACGTAATTAGTGTGTGTGCACATACCCTTACCCCGTCGGATCGGCCTTCGCTTTCTCCCGGGTGCGCAGTTTGTCCCCACTCCCTCAGACATCACTGACATTTTTCTCCGCTCGTGGTTTGAAGACAGTCCCTAGTGCTCGGTGACGCCCAGTAATTCCCGGCGTGCTTTGCGGAAGTAACGGCTGCTGCTAGCGGTTGGAGCAGGTGACCCGAGGCCCCGCCCCCGCCTCGCGGTGCTTTCATGGCGGATCCAGCTCAGTTGCCGGTAACTCCCAGCCGCCATGAGAAAAGCCTGGGGCTCCTGACCAGCAAGTTCGTGTCGCTGCTGCAGGAGGCGGAGGATGGCGTGCTGGACCTGAAAGCGGTGACTATACTGCCCCCTCCCGGTGTGACGCCCCCCCCTATACCCTGTCCCCTCCCGGTGTGACGCCCCCCCCTATACCCTGCCCCCTCCCGGTGTGACGCCCCCCCCTATACCGTGCCCCCTCCCGGTGTGACGACCCCCCATACCCTGCCCCCTCCCGGTGTGACTCCCCCCCCATACCCTGCCCCCTCCCGGTGTGACTCCCCCCCCATACCCTGCCCCCTCCCGGTGTGACGCCCCCCCATACCCTGCCCCCTCCCGGTGTGACGCCCCCCCATACCCTGCCCCCTTCCCCCCCCATACCCTGCCCCCTTCCCCCCCCCATACCCTGCCCCCTTCCCCCCCCCATACCCTGACCCCTTCCCCCCCCCATACCCTGCCCCCTCCCCCCCCCATACCCTGCCCCCTTCCCCCCCCCATACCCTGCCCCCTTCCCCCCCATACCCTGCCCCCTTCCCCCCCCCCATACCCTGCCCCCTTCCCCCCATACCCTGCCCCCTTCCCCCCCCCATACCCTGCCCCCTTCCCCCCCCCATACCCTTCCCCCCCCCCTCCCCCATACCCTTCCCCCCCCCCTCCCATACCCTTCCCCCCCCCCTCCCATACCCTGCCCCCCCCCCTCCCATACCCTGCCCCCCTCCTCCCCCCATGACCTGGCCCCTTCCCCCCCCCCATAACCTGCCCCCTTCCCCCCCCCATAACCTGCCCCCTTCCCCCCCCCATAACCTGCCCCCCCCCCCATAACCTGCCCCCCCCCCCATAACCTGCCCCCCCCCCCATAACCTGCCCCCTCCCCCCCCCCATAACCTGCCCCCTTCCCCCCCCCATAACCTGCCCCCTTCCCCCCCCCCCATAACCTGCCCCCTTCCCCCCCCCCATAACCTGCCCCCTTCCCCCCCCCCATAACCTGCCCCCTTCCCCCCCCCCCATAACCTGCGTCCTGATTGGTTGCGATCGGCAGCAGTTGTGCTGTTCCGGGAGGTGCCGTGTTCTGATGCTCCTCTCCTCTGTGCTGCTTTTTCCAGGCTGCAGACACGCTCGCCGTCAGACAGAAGCGCCGCATTTATGACATCACCAACGTCCTGGAGGGAATCGGGCTGATTGAAAAGAAGTCCAAGAACAGTATTCAGTGGAAGTAAGAGGGTCTCCAGCCAGAGCGGGGAGGGGAGCCCCATGTAGTGCTGAGTAATACTCCACTCACAACCAGAGCAGCTGTCACCATGTCTTATACTCCACTCACATCCAGAGCGGCTGTCACCATGTCTTATACTCCACTCACAACCAGAGCAGCTGTCACCATGTCTTATACTCCACTCACATCCAGAGCGGCTGTCACCATGTCTTATACTCCACTCACAACCAGAGCAGCTGTCACCATGTCTTATACTTCACTCACAACCAGAGCGGCTGTCACCATGTCTTATACTCCACTCACATCCAGAGCAGCTGTCACCATGTCTTATACTCCACTCACAACCAGAGCAGCTGTCACCTCATGTCTTATACTCCACTCACATCCAGAGCGGCTGTCACCATGTCTTATACTCCACTCACATCCAGAGCGGCTGTCACCATGTCTTATACTCCACTCACATCCAGAGCTGCTGTCACCATGTCTTATACTCCACTCACATCCAGAGCAGCTGTCACCATGTCTTATACTCCACTCACATCCAGAGCAGCTGTCACCAATTCTTATACTCCACTCACAACCAGAGCAGCTGTCACCATGTCTTATACTCCACTCACATCCAGAGCAGCTGTCACCATGTCTTATACTCCACTCACAACCAGAGCAGCTGTCACCTCATGTCTTATACTCCACTCACATCCAGAGCGGCTGTCACCATGTTTTATACTCCACTCACATCCAGAGCGGCTGTCACCATGTCTTATGCTCCACTCACATCCAGAGCTGCTGTCACCATGTCTTATGCTCCACTCACATCCAGAGCGGCTGTCACCATGTCTTATACTCCACTCACATCCAGAGCGGCTGTCACCATGTCTTATACTCCACTCACAACCAGAGCAGCTGTCACCTCATGTCTTATGCTCCACTCAAAACCAGAGCTGCTTTCATTATTTTGCTGTCACATAATGTCTTTATATTCCACTTACAATCCTGCAGTTACATAAGTGAGAGCTGAACCCTGTGCACAAATTGTGGCTGAAAAATTTTTTTTCACAGGTTTTTTGCATATTTTTTTTTCCCGTCCTTTTCTCTGTGTTTCAGGATTGGGGGTGGAGCGTTCCTCTGTGTCTCAGGGTTGGGGGTGGAGCGTTCCTCTGTTTCTCAGGGTTGGGGGTGGAGCGTTCCTCTGTGTGTCAGGGTTGGGGGTGGAGCTTTCCTCTGTGTCTCAGGGTTGGGGGTGGAGGGTTCCTCTGTGTTTCAGGGTTGGGGGTGGAGCGTTCCTCTGTGTCTCGGTTGGGGGTGGAGCGTTCCTCTGTGTCAGGGTTGGGGGTGGAGCGTTCCTCTGTTTCTCAGGGTTGGGGGTGGAGGGTTCCTCTGTGTCTCGGTTGGGGATGGAGCGTTCCTCTGTTTCTCAGGGTTGGGGGTGGAGCGTTCCTCTGTTTCTCAGGGTTGGGGGTGGAGCGTTCCTCTGTGTCTCGGTTGGGGGTGGAGCGTTCCTCTGTGTTTCAGGGTTGGGGGTGGAGCGTTCCTCTGTGTCAGGGTTGGGGGTGGAGCGTTCCTCTGTGTGTCAGGGTTGGGGGTGGAGCGTTCCTCTGTGTGTCAGGGTTGGGGGTGGAGCGTTCCTCTGTGTCAGGGTTGGGGGTGGAGCGTTCCTCTGTGTGTCAGGGTTGGGGGTGGAGCGTTCCTCTGTGTTTCAGGGTTGGGGGTGGAGCGTTCCTCTGTGTCAGGGTTGGGGGTGGAGCGTTCCTCTGTGTGTCAGGGTTGGGGGTGGAGCGTTCCTCTGTGTGTCAGCTTTAGGGGTGGAGCGTTCCTCTGTGTGTCAGGGTTGGGGGTGGAGCGTTCCTCTGTGTCTCAGGGTTGGGGGTGGAGCGTTCCTCTGTCTTAGGCTTGGGGGTGGAGGGTTCCTCTGTGTCTCAGGGTTGGGGGTGGAGCGTTCCTCTGTGTCTCAGGGTTGGGGATGGAGCGTTCCTCTGTGTCTCAGGGTTGGGGATGGAGCGTTCCTCTGTTTCTCAGGGTTGGGGGTGGAGGGTTCCTCTGTCTCGGTTGGGGGTGGAGCGTTCATCTGTGTGTCAGGGTTGGGGGTGGAGCGTTCCTCTGTGTGTCCGGGTTGGGGGTGGAGCGTTCCTCTGTGTGTCAGGGTTGGGGGTGGAGCGTTCCTCTGTCTTAGGCTTGGGGGTGGAGGGTTCCTCTGTGTCTCAGGGTTGGGGGTGGAGCGTTCCTCTGTGTCTCAGGGTTGGGGGTGGAGCGTTCCTCTGTGTCTCAGGGTTGGGGGTGGAGCGTTCCTCTGTGTCTCAGGGTTGGGGGTGGAGCGTTCCTCTGTGTGTCAGCGTTGGGGGTGGAGCGTTCCTCGGTGTCTCAGGGTTGGGGGTGGAGCGTTCCTCGGTGTCTCAGGGTTGGGGGTGGAGGGTTCCTCTGTGTTTCAGGGTTGGGGGTGGAGCGTTCCTCTGTGTCTCGGTTGGGGGTGGAGCGTTCCTCTGTGTCAGGGTTGGGGGTGGAGCGTTCCTCTGTTTCTCAGGGTTGGGGGTGGAGGGTTCCTCTGTGTCTCGGTTGGGGATGGAGCGTTCCTCTGTTTCTCAGGGTTGGGGGTGGAGCGTTCCTCTGTGTCTCGGTTGGGGGTGGAGCGTTCCTCTGTGTTTCAGGGTTGGGGGTGGAGCGTTCCTCTGTGTCAGGGTTGGGGGTGGAGCGTTCCTCTGTGTGTCAGGGTTGGGGGTGGAGCGTTCCTCTGTGTGTCAGGGTTGGGGGTGGAGCGTTCCTCTGGGTTGGGGGTGGAGCGTTCCTCTGTGTCAGGGTTGGGGGTGGAGCGTTCCTCTGTGTGTCAGCTTTAGGGGTGGAGCGTTCCTCTGTGTGTCAGGGTTGGGGGTGGAGCGTTCCTCTGTGTCTCAGGGTTGGGGGTGGAGCGTTCCTCTGTCTTAGGCTTGGGGGTGGAGGGTTCCTCTGTGTCTCAGGGTTGGGGGTGGAGCGTTCCTCTGTGTCTGAGGGTTGGGGATGGAGCGTTCCTCTGTGTCTCAGGGTTGGGGATGGAGCGTTCCTCTGTTTCTCAGGGTTGGGGGTGGAGGGTTCCTCTGTCTCGGTTGGGGGTGGAGCGTTCATCTGTGTGTCAGGGTTGGGGGTGGAGCGTTCCTCTGTGTGTCCGGGTTGGGGGTGGAGCGTTCCTCTGTGTGTCAGGGTTGGGGGTGGAGCGTTCCTCTGTCTTAGGCTTGGGGGTGGAGGGTTCCTCTGTGTCTCAGGGTTGGGGGTGGAGCGTTCCTCTGTGTCTCAGGGTTGGGGGTGGAGCGTTCCTCTGTGTCTCAGGGTTGGGGGTGGAGCGTTCCTCTGTGTCTCAGGGTTGGGGGTGGAGCGTTCCTCTGTGTGTCAGCGTTGGGGGTGGAGCGTTCCTCGGTGTCTCAGGGTTGGGGGTGGAGCGTTCCTCGGTGTCTCAGGGTTGGGGGTGGAGCGTTCCTCGGTGTCTCAGGGTTGGGGGTGGAGCGTTCCTCGGTGTCTCAGGGTTGGGGGTGGAGCGTTCCTCTGTGTCTCAGGGTTGGGGGTGGAGCGTTCCTCTGTGTCTCAGGGTTGGGGGTGGAGCGTTCCTCTGTGTCTCAGGGTTGGGGGTGGAGCGTTCCTCTGTGTCTCAGGGTTGGGGGTGGAGCGTTCCTCTGTGTCTCAGGGTTGGGGGTGGAGCGTTCCTCTGTGTCTCAGGGTTGGGGGTGGAGCGTTCCTCTGTGTCTCAGGGTTGGGGGTGGAGGGTTCCTCTGTGTTTCAGGGTTGGGGGTGGAGCGTTCCTCTGTGTCTCGGTTGGGGGTGGAGCGTTCCTCTGTGTCAGGGTTGGGGGTGGAGCGTTCCTCGGTGTCTCAGGGTTGGGGGTGGAGCGTTCCTCGGTGTCTCAGGGTTGGGGGTGGAGCGTTCCTCTGTGTCTCAGGGTTGGGGGTGGAGCGTTCCTCTGTGTCTCAGGGTTGGGGGTGGAGCGTTCCTCTGTGTCTCAGGGTTGGGGGTGGAGCGTTCCTCTGTGTCTCAGGGTTGGGGGTGGAGCGTTCCTCTGTGTCTCAGGGTTGGGGGTGGAGCGTTCCTCTGTGTCTCAGGGTTGGGGGTGGAGCGTTCCTCTGTGTGTCAGGGTTGGGGGTGGAGCGTTCCCCTGTGTGTCAGGGTTGGGGGTGGAGCGTTCCTCTGTGTGTTGGGGGTGGAGCGTTCCTCTGTGTGTCAGGGTTGGGGGTGGAGCGTTCCTCTGTGTGTCAGGGTTGGGGGTGGAGCGTTCCTCGGTGTTTCAGGGTTGGGGGTGGAGCGTTCCTCTGTGTCTCAGGGTTGGGGGTGGAGCGTTCCTCTGTGTCAGGGTTGGGGGTGGAGGGTTCCTCTGTGTCTCAGGGTTGGGGGTGGAGCGTTCCTCTGTGTCTCAGGGTTGGGGGTGGAGCGTTCCTCTGTGTCTCAGGGTTGGGGGTGGAGCGTTCCTCTGTGTGTCAGGGTTGGGGGTGGAGCGTTCCTCTGTGTGTCAGGGTTGGGGGTGGAGCGTTCCTCTGTCTTAGGCTTGGGGGTGGAGGGTTCCTCTGTGTCTCAGGGTTGGAGGTGGAGCGTTCCTCTGTGTCTCAGGGTTGGGGGTGGAGCGTTCCTCTGTGTGCCAGGGTTGGGGGTGGAGCGTTCCTCTGTGGGTTGGGGGTGGAGCGTTCCTCTGTGTGTCAGGCTTGGGGGTGGAGTGTTCCTCTGTCTTAGGCTTGGGGGTGGAGCGTTCCTCTGTGTGTCAGGGTTGGGGGTGGAGCGTTCCTCTGTCTTAGGCTTGGGGGTGGAGGGTTCCTCTGTGTCTCAGGGTTGGGGGTGGAGGGTTCCTCTGTGTCTCAGGGTTGGAGGTGGAGCGTTCCTCTGTGTCTCAGGGTTGGGGGTGGAGCGTTCCTCTGTGTGCCAGGGTTGGGGGTGGAGCGTTCCTCTGTGGGTTGGGGGTGGAGCGTTCCTCTGTGTGTCAGGGTTGGGGGTGGAGTGTTCCTCTGTCTTAGGCTTGGAGGTGGAGCGTTCCTCTGTGTCAGGGTTGGGGGTGGAGCGTTCCTCTGTGTGTCAGGGTTGGGGGTGGAGCGTTCCTCTGTCTTAGGCTTGGGGGTGGAGGGTTCCTCTGTGTCTCAGGGTTGGGGGTGGAGCGTTCCTCTGTGTCTCAGGGTTGGGGGTGGAGCGTTCCTCTGTGTGTCAGGGTTGGGGGTGGAGCGTTCCTCTGTCTTAGGCTTGGGGGTGGAGGGTTCCTCTGTGTCTCAGGGTTGGGGGTGGAGCGTTCCTCTGTGTTGAGGTGGAGCGTTCCTCTGTGTCTCAGGGTTGGGGGTGGAGCGTTCCTCTGTGTTGAGGGGGAGCGTTCCTCTATGTCTCAGGGTTGGGGGTGGAGCGTTCCTCTGTGTCTCAGGGTTGGGGGTGGAGCGTTCCTCTGTGTCTCAGGGTTGGGGGTGGAGCGTTCCTCTGTGTGTCAGGGTTGGGGGTGGAGGGTTCCTCTGTGTCTCAGGGTAAGGGGTGGAGCGTTCCTCTGTGTCTCAGGGTAGGGGATGGAGCGTTCCTCTGTCTTAGGCTTGGGGGTGGAGGGTTCCTCTGTGTCTCAGGGTTGGGGGTGGAGCGTTCCTCTGTGTTGAGGTGGAGCGTTCCTCTGTGTCTCAGGGTTGGGGGTGAAGCGTTCCTCTGTGTCTCAGGGTTGGGGGTGGAGCGTTCCTCTGTGTCTCAGGGTTGGGGGTGGAGCGTTCCTCTGTGTCAGGGTTGGGGGTGGAGCGTCCCTCTGTGTGTCAGGGTTGGGGGTGGAGCGTTCCTCTGTGTGTCAGGGTTGGGGGTGGAGCGTTCCTCTGTGTGTCAGGGTTGGAGGTGGAGCGTTCCTCTGTGTGTCAGGGTTGGGGGTGGAGCGTTCCTCTGTCTTAGGCTTGGGGGTGGAGGGTTCCACTGTGTCTCAGGGTTGGGGGTGGAGCGTTCCTCTGTGTCTCAGGGTTGGGGGTGGAGCGTTCCTCTGTGTCTCATGGTTGGGGATGGAGCGTTCCTCTGTTTCTCAGGGTTGGGGGTGGAGGGTTCCTCTGTGTCTCGGTTGGGGGTGGAGCGTTCCTCTGTGTGTCAGGGTTGGGGGTGGAGCGTTCCTCTGTGTGTCAGGGTCAGGGTTGGGGGTGGAGCGTTCCTCTGTGTGTCAGGGTTGGGGGTGGAGCGTTCCTCTGTGTGTCAGGGTTGGGGGTGGAGCGTTCCTCTGTCTTAGGCTTGGGGGTGGAGGGTTCCTCTGTGTCTCAGGGTTGGGGGTGGAGCGTTCCTCTGTGTCTCAGGGTTGGGGGTGGAGCGTTCCTCTGTGTCTCAGGGTTGGGGGTGGAGCGTTCCTCTGTGTCTCAGGATGGGGGTGGAGCGTTCCTCTGTGTCTCAGGATTAGGAGTGGAGCGTTCCTCTGTGTCAGGGTTGGGGGTGGAGCGTTCCTCTGTGTGTCAGGGTTGGGGGTGGAGCGTTCCTCTGTGTGTTGGGGGTGGAGCGTTCCTCTGTGTGTCAGGGTTGGGGGTGGAGCGTTCCTCGGTGTCTCAGGGTTGGGGGTGGAGCGTTCCTCGGTGTCTCAGGGTTGGGGGTGGAGCGTTCCTCTGTGTCTCAGGGTTGGGGGTGGAGCGTTCCTCTGTGTCTCAGGGTTGGGGGTGGAGCGTTCCTCTGTGTGTCAGGGTTGGGGGTGGAGCGTTCCTCTGTGTGTCAGGGTTGGGGGTGGAGCGTTCCTCTGTGTGTCAGGGTTGGGGGTGGAGCGTTCCTCTGTGTGTCAGGGTTGGGGGTGGAGCGTTCCTCTGTGTGTCAGGGTTGGGGGTGGAGCGTTCCTCGGTGTTTCAGGGTTGGGGGTGGAGCGTTCCTCTGTGTCTCAGGGTTGGGGGTGGAGCGTTCCTCTGTGTCAGGGTTGGGGGTGGAGCGTTCCTCTGTGTCTCAGGGTTGGGGGTGGAGCGTTCCTCTGTGTGTCAGGGTTGGGGGTGGAGCGTTCCTCTGTGTGTCAGGGTTGGGGGTGGAGCGTTCCTCTGTCTTAGGCTTGGGGGTGGAGGGTTCCTCTGTGTCTCAGGGTTGGGGGTGGAGCCTTCCTCTGTGTGCCAGGGTTGGGGGTGGAGCGTTCCTCTGTGGGTTGGGGGTGGAGCGTTCCTCTGTGTGTCAGGGTTGGGGTTTGAGTGTTCCTCTGTCTTAGGCTTGGGGGTGGAGCGTTCCTCTGTGTCAGGGTTGGGGGTGGAGCGTTCCTCTGTGTCAGGGTTGGGGGTGGAGCGTTCCTCTGTCTTAGGCTTGGGGGTGGAGGGTTCCTCTGTGTCTCAGGGTTGGGGGTGGAGCGTTCCTCTGTGTCTCAGGGTTGGGGGTGGAGCGTTCCTCTGTCTTAGGCTTGGGGGTGGAGGGTTCCTCTGTGTCTCAGGGTTGGGGGTGGAGCGTTCCTCTGTGTTGAGGTGGAGCGTTCCTCTGTGTCTCAGGGTTGGGGGTGGAGCGTTCCTCTGTGTTGAGGGGGAGCGTTCCTCTGTGTCTCAGGGTTGGGGGTGGAGCGTTCCTCTGTGTCTCAGGGTTGGGGGTGGAGCGTTCCTCTGTGTGTCAGGGTTGGGGGTGGAGCGTTCCTCTGTGTCTCAGGGTAAGGGGTGGAGCGTTCCTCTGTGTCTCAGGGTAGGGGATGGAGCGTTCCTCTGTCTTAGGCTTGGGGGTGGAGGGTTCCTCTGTGTCTCATGGTTGGGGGTGGAGCGTTCCTCTGTGTTGAGGTGGAGCGTTCCTCTGTGTCTCAGGGTTGGGGGTGAAGCGTTCCTCTGTGTCTCAGGGTTGGGGGTGGAGCGTTCCTCTGTGTCTCAGGGTTGGGGGTGGAGCGTTCCTCTGTGTTGAGGTGGAGCGTTCCTCTGTTGAGGTGGAGCGTTCCTCTGTTGAGGTGGAGCTTTCCTCTGTGTTGAGGTGGAGCTTTCCTCTGTGTTGAGGTGGAGCGTTCCTCTGTGTTGAGGTGGAGCGTTCCTCTGTGTTGAGGTGGAGCGTTCCTCTGTGTTGAGGTGGAGCGTTCCTCTGTGTTGAGGTGGAGCGTTCCTCTGTGTTGAGGTGGAGCGTTCCTCTGTGTTGAGGTGGAGCGTTCCTCTGTGTTGAGGTGGAGCGTTCCTCTGTGTTGAGGTGGAGCGTTCCTCTGTGTTGAGGTGGAGCGTTCCTCTGTGTTGAGGTGGAGCGTACCTCTGGGTTCTGTGTTGAGGTGGAGCGTTCCTCTGTGTCTCAGGGTTGGGGGTGGAGCGTTCCTCTGGGTTCGGTGTTGGGGTGGAGCGTTCCTTTGTGTGTCAGGGTTGGGGGTGGAGCGTTCCTCTGTGTCTCTGGGTTCGGTGTTGGGGTGGAGCGTCCCTCTGTCTCAGGGTTGGGGGTGGAGCGTTCCTCTGTGTTGAGGTGGAGCGTTCCTCTGTGTCTTGGTGTTGGGGTGGAGCGTTCCTCTGTGTTGGGGTGGAGCGTTCCTCGGTGTTGGGGTGGAGCGTTCCTCGGTGTTGGGGTGGAATGTTCCTCTGTGTCTCAGGGTTGGGGGTGGAGCGTTCCTCTGTGTCTCGGTGTTGGGGTGGAGCGTTCCTCGGTGTCTCAGGGTTGGGGGTGGAGCATTCCTCTGTGTCTCAGGGTTGGGGGTGGAGCGTTCCTCGGTGTCTCAGGGTTGGGGGTGGAGCGTTCCTCGGTGTCTTGGTGTTGGGGTGGAGCGTTCCTCTATGTTTCGGTGTTGGGTGGAGCGTTCCTCTGTGTCTCGGTGTTGGGGTGGAGCGTTCCTCTGTGTCTCGGTGTTGGGGTGGAGCGTTCCTCTGTGTCTCGGTGTTGGGGTGGAGCGTTCCTCTGTTTCGGTGTTGGGTGGAGCGTTCCTCTGTGTCTCGGTGTTGGGTGGAGCGTTCCTCTGTGTCTCGGTGTTGGGTGGAGCGTTTCTCTAGCGTTCCTCAGTGTTGGGGGTGGAGCGTTCCTCTATGTCTCGGTGTTGGGTGGAGCGTTCCTCTAGCGTTCCTCGGTGTCTCTGTGTTGGGGTGGAGCGTTCCTCTGTGTCTCGGTGTTGGGGTGGAGCGTTCCTCTGTGTCTCGGTGTTGGGTGGAGCGTTCTTCTGTGTCTCCGGGTTGGGGGTGGAGCGTTCCTCGGTGTTGGGTGGAGCGTTCCTCTGTGTCTCGGTGTTGGGTGGAGCGTTCCTCTAGCGTTCCTCTGTGTCTCCGGGTTGGGGGTGGAGCGTTCCTCGGTGTTGGGGGTGGAGCGTTCCTCTATGTCTCGGTGTTGGGTGGAGCGTTCCTCTGTGTCTCGGTGTTGGGTGGAGCGTTCCTCGGTATCTCGGTGTTGGGTGGAGCGTTCCTCGGTGTCTCAGGGTTGGGGGTGGAGCGTTCCTCGGTGTCTCGGTGTTGGGGTGGAGCGTTCCTCTGTGTCTCCGGGTTGGGGGTGGAGCGTTCCTCGGTGTTGGGTGGAGCGTTCCTCTGTGTCTCGGTGTTGGGTGGAGCGTTCCTCTGTGTCTTGGTGTTGTGTGGAGCGTTCTTCTAGCGTTCCTCGGTGTCTCAGGGTTGGGGGTGGAGTGTTCCTCTGTGTTGGGGTGGAGCGTTCCTCTGTGTTGGGGTGGAGCGTTCCTCGGTGTTGGGGTGGAATGTTCCTCTGTGTCTCAGGGTTGGGGGTGGAGCGTTCCTCTGTGTCTCAGGGTTGGGGGTGGAGCGTTCCTCTGTGTCTCGGTGTTGGGGTGGAGCGTTCCTCGGTGTCTCAGGGTTGGGGGTGGAGCGTTCCTCTGTGTCTCAGGGTTGGGGGTGGAGCGTTCCTCGGTGTCTCAGGGTTGGGGGTGGAGCGTTCCTCGGTGTCTCGGTGTTGGGGTGGAGCGTTCCTCTATGTTTCGGTGTTGGGTGGAGCGTTCCTCTGTGTCTCGGTGTTGGGGTGGAGCGTTCCTCTGTGTCTCGGTGTTGGGGTGGAGCGTTCCTCTGTGTCTCGGTGTTGGGGTGGAGCGTTCCTCTGTTTCGGTGTTGGGTGGAGCGTTCCTCTGTGTCTCGGTGTTGGGTGGAGCGTTCCTCTGTGTCTCGGTGTTGGGTGGAGCGTTTCTCTAGCGTTCCTCGGTGTTGGGGGTGGAGCGTTCCTCTATGTCTCGGTGTTGGGTGGAGCGTTCCTCTAGCGTTCCTCGGTGTCTCTGTGTTGGGGTGGAGCGTTCCTCTGTGTCTCGGTGTTGGGGTGGAGCGTTCCTCTGTGTCTCGGTGTTGGGGTGGAGCGTTCCTCTGTGTCTCGGTGTTGGGTGGAGCGTTCTTCTGTGTCCGGGTTGGGGGTGGAGCGTTCCTCAGTGTTGGGTGGAGCGTTCCTCTGTGTCTCGGTGTTGGGTGGAGCGTTCCTCTGTGTCTCCGGGTTGGGGGTGGAGCGTTCCTCGGTGTTGGGGGTGGAGCGTTCCTCTATGTCTCGGTGTTGGGTGGAGCGTTCCTCGGTATCTCGGTGTTGGGTGGAGCGTTCCTCGGTATCTCGGTGTTGGGTGGAGCGTTCCTCGGTGTCTCAGGGTTGGGGGTGGAGCGTTCCTCGGTGTCTCGGTGTTGGGGTGGAGCGTTCCTCTGTGTCTCCGGGTTGGGGGTGGAGCGTTCCTCGGTGTTGGGTGGAGCGTTCCTCTGTGTCTCGGTGTTGGGTGGAGCGTTCCTCTGTGTCTTGGTGTTGTGTGGAGCGTTCTTCTAGCGTTCCTTGGTGTCTCATGGTTGGGGGTGGAGTGTTCCTCTGTGTCTCGGTGTTGGGGTGGAGCGTTCCTCTGTGTCTCGGTGTTGTGGTGGAGCGTTCCTCTGTGTCTCGGTGTTGGGTGGAGCGTTCCTCTGTGTCTCGGTGTTGGGTGGAGCGTTCCTCGGTGTCTCAGGGTTGGGGGTGGAGCGTTCCTCGGTGTTGGGGTGGAGCGTTTCTCTGTGTCTCGATGTTGGGGTTGGAGCGTTCCTCTGTCTCGGTGTTGGGTGGAGCGTTCCTGGGTGTCTCAGGGTTGGGGGTGGAGCGTTCCTCTAGCGGTCCTCTGTGTCTCGGTGTTGGGGTGGAGCGTTTCTCTGTGTTTCGATGTTGGGGTTGGAGCGTTCCTCTGTCTCGGTGTTGGGTGGAGCGTTCCTCGGTGTCTCAGGGTTGGGGGTGGAGCGTTCCTCTGTGTCTCGGTGTTGGGTGGAGCGTTCCTCTGTGTCTCCGGGTTGGGGGTGGAGCGTTCCTCGGTGTTGGGGGTGGAGCGTTCCTCTATGTCTCGGTGTTGGGTGGAGCGTTCCTCGGTATCTCGGTGTTGGGTGGAGCGTTCCTCGGTGTCTCAGGGTTGGGGGTGGAGCGTTCCTCGGTGTCTCGGTGTTGGGGTGGAGCGTTCCTCGGTGTCTCGGTGTTGGGGTGGAGCATTCCTCTGTGTCTCCGGGTTGGGGGTGGAGCGTTCCTCGGTGTTGGGTGGAGCGTTCCTCTCTGTCTCGGTGTTGGGTGGAGCGTTCCTCTGTGTCTTGGTGTTGTGTGGAGAGTTCTTCTAGCGTTCCTCGGTGTCTCAGGGTTGGGGGTGGAGTGTTCCTCTGTGTCTCGGTGTTGGGGTGGAGCGTTCCTCTGTGTCTCGGTGTTGTGGTGGAGCGTTCCTCTGTGTCTCGGTGTTGGGTGGAGCGTTCCTCTGTGTCTCGGTGTTGGGTGGAGCGTTCCTCGGTGTCTCAGGGTTGGGGGTGGAGCGTTCCTCGGTGTTGGGGTGGAGCGTTTCTCTGTGTCTCGGTGTTGGGTGGAGCGTTCCTGGGTGTCTCAGGGTTGGGGGTGGAGCGTTCCTCTAGCGGTCCTCTGTGTCTCGGTGTTGGGGTGGAGCGTTTCTCTGTGTTTCGATGTTGGGGTTGGAGCGTTCCTCTGTCTCGGTGTTGGGTGGAGCGTTCCTCGGTGTCTCAGGGTTGGGGGTGGAGCGTTCCTCTGTGTCTCGGTGTTGGGGTGGAGCGTTCCTCTGTGTCTCGGTGTTGGGGTGGAGCGTTCCTCTGTGTCTCGGTGTTGGGGTGGAGCGTTCCTCTGTGTCTCGGTGTTGGGTGGAGCGTTCCTCTGTGTCTCCGGGTTGGGGGTGGAGCGTTCCTCTGTGTCTCGGTGTTGGGTGTGGAGCGTTCCTCAGTGTTGGGGGTGGAGCGTTCCTCTATGTCTCGGTGTTGGGTGGAGCGTTCCTCGGTGTTGGGGGTGGAGCGTTCCTCTATGTCTCGGTGTTGGGTGGAGCGTTCCTCGGTGTCTCCGGGTTGGGGGTGGAGCGTTCCTCAGTGTTGGGGGTGGAGCGTTCCTCTATGTCTCGGTGTTGGGTGGAGCGTTCCTCGGTGTTGGGGGTGGAGCGTTCCTCTATGTCTCGGTGTTGGGTGGAGCGTTCCTCGGTGTCTCGGTGTTGGGGTGGAGCTTTCCTCTGTGTCTCGGTGTTGGGTGGAGCGTTCTTCTGTGTCTCCGGGTTGGGGGTGGAGCGTTCCTCGGTGTTGGGTGGAGCGTTCCTCTGTGTCTCGGTGTTGGGTGGAGCGTTCCTCTGTGTCTCCGGGTTGGGGGTGGAGCGTTCCTCGGTGTTGGGGGTGGAGCGTTCCTCTATGTCTCGGTGTTGGGTGGAGCGTTCCTCTGTGTCTCGGTGTTGGGTGGAGCGTTCCTCGGTATCTCGGTGTTGGGTGGAGCGTTCCTCGGTGTCTCAGGGTTGGGGGTGGAGCGTTCCTCGGTGTTGGGGTGGAGCGTTCCTCTGTGTCTCCGGGTTGGGGGTGGAGCGTTCCTCGGTGTTGGGTGGAGCGTTCCTCTGTGTCTCGGTGTTGGGTGGAGCGTTCCTCTGTGTCTTGGTGTTGTGTGGAGCGTTCTTCTAGCGTTCCTCGGTGTCTCAGGGTTGGGGGTGGAGTGTTCCTCTGTGTCTCGGTGTTGGGGTGGAGCGTTCCTCTGTGTCTCGGTGTTGTGGTGGAGCGTTCCTCTGTGTCTCGGTGTTGGGTGGAGCGTTCCTCTGTGTCTCAGTGTTGGGTGGAGCGTTCCTCGGTGTCTCAGGGTTGGGGGTGGAGCGTTCCTCGGTGTTGGGGTGGAGCGTTTCTCTGTGTCTCGATGTTGGGGTTGGAGCGTTCCTCTGTCTCGGTGTTGGGTGGAGCGTTCCTGGGTGTCTCAGGGTTGGGTGTGGAGCGTTCCTCTAGCGGTCCTCTGTGTCTCGGTGTTGGGGTGGAGCGTTTCTCTGTGTTTCGATGTTGGGGTTGGAGCGTTCCTCTGTCTCGGTGTTGGGTGGAGCGTTCCTCGGTGTCTCAGGGTTGGGGGTGGAGTGTTCCTCTGTGTCTCGATGTTGGGGTTGGAGCGTTCCTCTGTCTCGGTGTTGGGTGGAGCGTTCCTCTAGCGTTCCTCGGCGTCTCAGGGTTGGGGGTGGAGCGTTCCTCTGTGTCTCAGTGTTGGGGTGGAGCGTTCCTCTGTGTCTCGGTGTTGGGTGGAGCGTTATTTTTGGTCTGTTTGCTTTCAGGGGGGTCGGTCCCGGCTGTAACACTCGGGAGATTGCGGACAAGCTGATTGATCTGAAGGCGGAGCTGACGGAGTTGGAGCAGCGGGAGCGGGAGTTGGACCAGCAGCGGGTCTGGGTGCAGCAGAGCATCAGGAACGTGACGGACGACGTGCAGAACACGGGATATCCTTCTCATGTGCCGCTCCACGCCCGCAGCACAGGGGTTAATGAGGAGGGCTCTCCACAGGAGCGGTGATTGATGTGGGATCTCTGGGACCCCCAGCCATCTCTAGAGGGAGGGTCTCCATCCCCGTTCCTCCTCGCTGCCGCTCCATCCGGTGTTTGACAGCCCAGCAGGTGTGACCACGATCCTGCCTCATACTGGGCGGAGGACCCCTGTTCTAGGGATGGGTGGGGGTCCCAGTGATCCTGCTGGTGATAAATGTCTTTTGTGTTAAAACCCTGGTAACGGCTCTGACAATGGGGAGGGGCCGCGTGGAGACCCCTGGAAGCTGCGTCTGGGGTCTCCACTGTCTCCTGAGACGCCTTCCACAACGTTCCTCAATCATCTCGGGGGGGGGGGGGTCCCTCTTTATCTGGGGGGGTATTGATGAAGCTGCGGTCAGTGACTACGAGGTTCCTCCTTAACAAGAGCACGCTCTCATATCTGACACATGAGGACATCTGCCGCTGCTTCCGAGGTTAGTGGAGGAGGGGCACATCCTAAATATAAGCATTACATCCCATCCCCCGGACGCTCATGTACCGCTCTATATTGCAGGCGACACTCTGCTGGCCATCAAGGCTCCGTCAGGCACCTGCTTAGAGGTCCCGGTTCCAGAGGTAAGTCCGTTTCTCTGCGGTCCTCGCTTTCCGCCTGGTCCTGGTCTGTTATCGGCTTTCTCATCGGCAGGGGGTCAACGGGCAGAAGAAGTTTCAGATTCATTTGAAGAGTTCCACTGGACCAATAGAGGTTCTTCTGGTGAATAAAGACACGTCCAGCGCCCCTCCTGTAGTTGTTCCTGTCCCTCCACCAGACGATCTTGTCCAGGCGCCTCCTGCAGTGACTGGCGCTCCCGGCCCTTCACCACCTTCTCCACAGGAGGAGACAGAAAGCAGAAGCCGGGCACCTGCTGGAGCAAGTCCCCCTGCGCGTGAGTGGCGGGATGTACAGTCAGGGGTCCGAGTAGCTGAGATATGGGGTCCTGTATGTAATGAAGCAGTATGGGTTGTAGTGAGCGGGGACCTCCGGGGACTTCTCCCTTCCCCCTGCGCGTGAGTGGCGGGATGTACGGTCAGGGGTCCGGGTAGCTGAGATATGGGGTCCTGTATGTAATGAAGCAGTATGGGTTGTAGTGAGCGGGGACCTCCGGGGACTTCTCCCTTCCCCCTGCACGTGAGTGGCGGGATGTACGGTCAGGGGTCCGGGTAGCTGAGATATGGGGTCCTGTATGTAATGAAGCAGTATGGGTTGTATTGAGCGGGGACCTCCGGGGACTTCTCCCTTCCCCCTGCGCGTGAGTGGCGGGATGTACGGTCAGGGGTCCGGGTAGCTGAGATATGGGGTCCTGTATGTAATGAAGCAGTATGGGTTGTAGTGAGCGGGTACCTCCGGGGACTTCTCCCTTCCCCCTGCGCGTGAGTGGCGGGATGTACGGTCAGGGGTCCGAGTAGCGAGATATGGGGTCCTGTATGTAATGAAGCAGTATGGGTTGTAGTGAGCGGGGACCTCCGGGGACTTCTCCCTTCCCCCTGCGCGTGAGTGGCGGGATGTACGGTCAGGAGTCCGGGTAGCTGAGATATGGGGTCCTGTATGTAATGAAGCAGAATGGGTTGTAGTGAGCGGGGACCTCCGGGGACTTCTCCCTTCCCCCTGCGCGTGAGTGGCGGGATGTACGGTCAGGGGTCCGAGTAGCTGAGATATGGGGTCCTGTATGTAATGAAGCAGTATGGGTTGTAGTGAGCGGGGACCTCTGGGGATTTCTCCCTTCCCCCTGCGCGTGAGTGGCGGGATGTACGGTCAGGGGTCCGAGTAGCTGAGATATGGGGTCCTGTATGTAATGAAGCAGTATGGGTTGTAGTGAGCGGGGACCTCTGGGGACTTCTCCCTTCCCCCTGCGCGTGAGTGGCGGGATGTACGGTCAGGGGTCCAGGTAGCTGAGATATGGGGTCCTGTATGTAATGAAGCAGTATGGGTTGTAGTGAGCGGGGATCTCCGGGGATTTCTCCCTTCCCCCAGCGCGTGAGTGGCGGGATGTACGGTCAGGGGTCCGGGTAGCTGAGATATGGGGTCCTGTATGTAACGAAGCAGTATGGGTTGTAGTGAGCGGGGACCTCTGGGGACTTCTCCCTTCCCCCTGCGCGTGAGTGGAGGGATGTACGGTCAGGGGTCCGGGTAGCTGAGATATGGGGTCCTGTATGTAATGAAGCAGTATGGGTTGTAGTGAGCGGGGACCTCCGGGGACTTCTCCCTTCCCCCTGCGCGTGAGTGGCGGGCTGTACGGTCAGGGGTCCGGGTATCTGAGATATGGGGTCCTGTATGTAATGAAGCAGTATGGGTTGTAGTGAGCGGGGACCTCCGGGGACTTCTCCCTTCCCCCTGTGCGTGAGTGGCGGGATGTACGGTTAGGGGTCCGGGTAGCTGAGATATGGGGTCCTGTATGTAACGAAGCAGTATGGGTTGTAGTCAGCGGGGACCTCCGGGGACTTCTCCCTTCCCCCTGCGCGTGAGTGGCGGGATGTACGGTCAGGGGTCCGAGTAGCGAGATATGGGGTCCTGTATGTAATGAAGCAGAATGGGTTGTAGTGAGCTGGGACCTCCGGGGACTTCTCCCTTCCCCCTGCGCGTGAGTGGCGGGATGTACGGTCAGGGGTCCAGGTAGCTGAGATATGGGGTCCTGTATGTAATGAAGCATTTATGGGTTGTAGTGAGCGGGGACCTCCGGAGACTTCTCCCTTCCCCCTGCGCGTGAGTGGCAGGATGTACGGTCAGGGGTCCGGGTAGCTGAGATATGGGGTCCTGTATGTAATGAAGCAGTATGGGTTGTAGTGAGCGGGGACCTCCGGGGACTTCTCCCTTCCCCCTGCGCGTGAGTGGCGGGATGTACGGTCAGGGGTCCGGGTAGCTGAGATATGGGGTCCTGTATGTAATGAAGCAGTATGGGTTGTAGTGAGCGGGGACCTCCGGAGACTTCTCCCTTCCCCCTGCGCGTGAGTGGCAAGATGTACGGTCAGGGGTCCGGGTAGCTGAGATATGGGGTCCTGTATGTAATGAAGCAGAATGGGTTGTAGTGAGCGGGGACCTCCGGGGACTTCTCCCTTCCCCCTGCGCGTGAGTGGCGGGATGTACGGTCAGGGGTCCGGGTAGCTGAGATATGGGGTCCTGTATGTAATGAAGCAGTATGGGTTGTAGTGAGCGGGGACCTCCGGGGACTTCTCCCTTCCCCCTGCGCGTGAGTGACGGGATGTACGGTTAGGGGTCCGGGTAGCTGAGATATGGGGTCCTGTATCTAACGAAGCAGTATGGGTTGTAGTGAGCGGGGACCTCCGGGGACATCTCCCTTCCCCCTGCGCGTGAGTGGCGGGATGTACGGTCAGGGGTCCGGGTAGCTGAGATATGGGGTCCTGTATGTAATGAAGCAGAATGGGTTGTAGTGAGCGGGGACCTCGGGGAATCCCTTCCCCCTGCGCGTGAGTGGCGGAATGTACGGTCAGGGGTCCGGGTAGCTGAGATATGGGGTCCTGTATGTAATGAAGCAGTATGGGTTGTAGTGAGCGGGGACCTCCGGGAACTTCTCCCTTCCCCCTGCACGTGAGTGGCGGGATGTACGGTCAGGGGTCCGGGTAGCTGAGATATGGGGTCCTCTATGTAACGAAGCAGTATGGGTTGTAGTGAGCGGGGACCTCGGGGGACTTCTCCCTTCCCCCTGCGCGTGAGTGGAGGGATGTACGGTCAGGGGTCCGGGTAGCTGAGATATGGGGTCCTGTATGTAATGAAGCAGTATGGGTTGTAGTGAGCGGGGACCTCCGGGACTTCTCCCTTCCCCCTGCGCGTGAGTGGCGGGATGTACCGTCAGGGGTCCGGGTAGCTGAGATATGGGGTCCTGTATGTAATGAAGCAGTATGGGTTGTAGTGAGCGGGGACCTCCGGGGACTTCTCCCTTCCCCCTGCGCGTGAGTGGCGGGATGTACGGTCAGGGGTCCGAGTAGCTGAGATATGGGGTCCTGTATGTAACGAAGCAGTATGGGTTGTAGTGAGCGGGGACCTCCAGGGACTTCTCCCTTCCCCCTGCGCGTGAGTGGCGGGATGTACGGTCAGGGGTCCGGGTAGCTGAGATATGGGGTCCTGTATGTAATGAAGCAGTATGGGTTGTAGTGAGCGGGGACCTCCGGGACTTCTCCCTTCCCCCTGCACGTGAGTGGCGGGATGTAAAGTCAGGGGTCCGAGTAGCTGAGATATGGGGTCCTGTATGTAACGAAGCAGTATGGGTTGTAGTGAGCGGGGACCTCCGGGGACTTCTCCCTTCCCCCTGCGCGTGAGTGGAGGGATGTACGGTCAGGGGTCCGGGTAGCTGAGAGATGGGGTCCTGTATGTAATGAAGCAGTATGGGTTGTAGTGAGCGGGGACCTCCGGGGACTTCTCCCTTCCCCCTGCGCGTGAGTGGCGGGCTGTACGGTCAGGGGTCCGGGTAGCTGAGATATGGGGTCCTGTATGTAATGAAGCAGTATGGGTTGTAGTGAGCGGGGACCTCCGGGGACTTCTCCCTTCCCCCTGCGCGTGAGTGGCGGGCTGTACGGTCAGGGGTCCGGGTAGCTGAGATATGGGGTCCTGTATGTAATGAAGCAGTATGGGTTGTAGTGAGCGGGGTCCTCCGGGGACTTCTCCCTTCCCCCTGCTGCTGGGATTAGGATGTGATCTGCACGGACTGCTTATTTTTCACACAGACCCAGAAGTAGAAGATAAAGAGTCGCGTCTCCTTCCCCGCGTGGACACGCGCCCCCTCCAGTCCTCCGCGTCCTTAGACCACAGTCCTGACCGGCCAAGTCCTTCTACCTCATTCCAGCCCATCAAACCGGACCAATCAGATAGTAAGTTACCGGGAGGAGTAAAGGGGGCCCGTTCCCGGCCCCTCCCCGTAGACCGCAGCGCGGAGGGTGAATCTATGGTCAGCAATAACTTTCAAAAGTTTAACGTAGGAAGATCGGTCTCTGTTCACACTGAGCTCCGCGTCTACAGGGTGGATCCGTTCACACTGAGCTCCGCGTCTACAGGCTGGATCCGTTCACACTGCGCTCCGTGTCTACAGGCTGGATCCGTTCACACTGAGCTCCGTCTCTACAGGCTGGATCCGTTCACACTGAGCTCCGTCTCTACAGGCTGGATCCGTTCACACTGAGCTCCGTCTCTACAGGGTGGATCCGTTCACACTGAGCTCCGTGTCTACAGGCTGGATCCGTTCACACTGAGCTCCGCGTCTACAGGGTGGATCCGTTCACACTGAGCTCCGCGTCTACAGGGTGGATCCGTTCACACTGAGCTCCGCGTCTACAGGGTGGATCCGTTCACACTGAGCTCCGCGTCTACAGGGTGGATCCGTTCACACTGAGCTCCGTCTCTACAGGCTGGATCCGTTCACACTGCGCTCCGCGTCTATAGGGTGGATCCGTTCACACTGAGCTCCGCGTCTACAGGCTGGATCCGTTCACACTGAGCTCCGTGTCTACAGGGTGGATCCGTTCACACTGAGCTCCGCGTCTACAGGCTGGATCCGTTCACACTGCGCTCCGCGTCTACAGGGTGGATCCGTTCACACTGAGCTCCGCGTCTACAGGGTGGATCCGTTCACACTGAGCTCCGCGTCTACAGGGTGGATCCGTTCACACTGAGCTCCGCGTCTACAGGGTGGATCCGTTCACACTGAGCTCCGCGTCTACAGGGTGGATCCGTTCACACTGAGCTCCGCGTCTACAGGGTGGATCCGTTCACACTGAGCTCCGCGTCTACAGGGTGGATCCGTTCACACTGAGCTCCGCGTCTACAGGGTGGATCCGTTCACACTGAGCTCCGCGTCTACAGGGTGGATCCGTTCACACTGAGCTCCGCGTCTACAGGGTGGATCCGTTCACACTGAGTTCCGCGTCTACAGGCTGGATCCGTTCACACTGAGCTCCGCGTCTACAGGCTGGATCCGTTCACACTGAGCTCCGCGTCTACAGGCTGGATCCGTTCACACTGAGCTCCGCGTCTACAGGGTGGCTCCGTTCACACTGAGCTCCGCGTCTACAGGGTGGATCCGTTCACACTGAGCTCCGTCTCTATAAGCTGGATCCGTTCACACTGAGCTCCGTGTCTACAGGGTGGATCCGTTCACACTGAGCTCCGCGTCTACAGGCTGGATCCGTTCACACTGAGCTCCGCGTCTACAGGGTGGATCCGTTCACACTGAGCTCCGCGTCTACAGGGTGGATCCGTTCACACTGAGCTCCGCGTCTACAGGCTGGTTCCGTTCACACTGAGCTCCGTGTCTACAGGGTGGATCCGTTCACACTGAGCTCCGCGTCTACAGGGTGGATCCGTTCACACTGAGCTCCGTCTCTACAGGCTGGATCCGTTCACACTGAGCTCCGCGTCTACAGGCTGGATCCGTTCACACTGAGCTCCGCGTCTACAGGGTGGCTCCGTTCACACTGAGCTCCGCGTCTACAGGGTGGATCCGTTCACACTGAGCTCCGTCTCTATAAGCTGGATCCGTTCACACTGAGCTCCGTGTCTACAGGGTGGATCCGTTCACACTGAGCTCCGCGTCTACAGGGTGGATCCGTTCACACTGAGCTCCGCGTCTACAGGGTGGATCCGTTCACACTGAGCTCCGCGTCTACAGGCTGGTTCTGTTCACACTGAGCTCCGTGTCTACAGGGTGGATCCGTTCACACTGAGCTCCGCGTCTACAGGGTGGATCCGTTCACACTGAGCTCCGCGTCTACAGGCTGGATCCGTTCACACTGAGCTCCGCGTCTACAGGCTGGATCCGTTCACACTGAGCTCCGCGTCTACAGGGTGGATCCGTTCACACTGAGCTCCGCGTCTACAGGGTGGATCCGTTCACACTGAGCTCCGCGTCTACAGGGTGGATCCGTTCACACTGAGCTCCGCGTCTACAGGGTGGATCCGTTCACACTGAGTTCCGCGTCTACAGGCTGGATCCGTTCACACTGAGCTCCGCGTCTACAGGCTGGATCCGTTCACACTGAGCTCCGCGTCTACAGGCTGGATCCGTTCACACTGAGCTCCGCGTCTACAGGGTGGCTCCGTTCACACTGAGCTCCGCGTCTACAGGGTGGATCCGTTCACACTGAGCTCCGTGTCTATAAGCTGGATCCGTTCACACTGAGCTCCGTGTCTACAGGGTGGATCCGTTCACACTGAGCTCCGCGTCTACAGGCTGGATCCGTTCACACTGAGCTCCGCGTCTACAGGGTGGATCCGTTCACACTGAGCTCCGCGTCTACAGGGTGGATCCGTTCACACTGAGCTCCGTCTCTATAAGCTGGATCCGTTCACACTGAGCTCCGTGTCTACAGGGTGGATCCGTTCACACTGAGCTCCGCGTCTACAGGGTGGATCCGTTCACACTGAGCTCCGCGTCTACAGGGTGGATCCGTTCACACTGAGCTCCGCGTCTACAGGCTGGTTCTGTTCACACTGAGCTCCGTGTCTACAGGGTGGATCCGTTCACACTGAGCTCCGCGTCTACAGGGTGGATCCGTTCACACTGAGCTCCGCGTCTACAGGCTGGATCCGTTCACACTGAGCTCCGCGTCTACAGGCTGGATCCGTTCACACTGAGCTCCGCGTCTACAGGGTGGATCCGTTCACACTGAGCGCCGTCTCTACAGGGTGGATCCGTTCACACTGAGCTCCGTCTCTACAGGCTGGATCCGTTCACACTGAGCTCCGCGTCTACAGGGTGGATCCGTTCACACTGAGCTCCGCGTCTACAGGCTGGATCCGTTCACACTGAGCTCCGCGTCTACAGACTGGATCCGTTCACACTGAGCTCCGCGTCTACAGGGTGGATCCGTTCACACTGAGCTCCGCGTCTACAGGGTGGATCCGTTCACACTGAGCTCCGTCTCTACAGGCTGGATCCGTTCACACTGCGCTCCGCGTCTACAGGGTGGATCCGTTCACACTGAGCTCCGTGTCTACAGGCTGGATCCGTTCACACTGAGCTCCGTGTCTACAGGGTGGATCCGTTCACACTGAGCTCCGCGTCTACAGGGTGGATCCGTTCACACTGAGCTCCGCGTCTACAGGGTGGATCCGTTCACACTGAGCTCCGCGTCTACAGGGTGGATCCGTTCACACTGAGCTCCGCGTCTACAGGGTGGATCCGTTCACACTGAGCTCCGCGTCTACAGGGTGGATCCGTTCACACTGAGCTCCGCGTCTACAGGGTGGATCCGTTCACACTGAGCTCCGCGTCTACAGGGTGGATCCGTTCACACTGAGCTCCGCGTCTACAGGGTGGATCCGTTCACACTGAGCTCCGCGTCTACAGGGTGGATCCGTTCACACTGAGCTCCGCGTCTACAGGGTGGATCCGTTCACACTGAGCTCCGCGTCTACAGGGTGGATCCGTTCACACTGAGCTCCGCGTCTACAGGCTGGATCCGTTCACACTGAGCTCCGCGTCTACAGGCTGGATCCGTTCACACTGAGCTCCGCGTCTACAGGCTGGATCCGTTCACACTGAGCTCCGCGTCTACAGGCTGGATCCGTTCACACTGAGCTCCGCGTCTACAGGCTGGATCCGTTCACACTGAGCTCCGCGTCTACAGGGTGGCTCCGTTCACACTGAGCTCCGTCTCTATAAGCTGGATCCGTTCACACTGAGCTCCGTGTCTACAGGGTGGATCCGTTCACACTGAGCTCCGCGTCTACAGGCTGGATCCGTTCACACTGAGCTCCGCGTCTACAGGGTGGATCCGTTCACACTGAGCTTCGCGTCTACAGGGTGGATCCGTTCACACTGAGCTCCGCGTCTACAGGCTGGTTCCGTTCACACTGAGCTCCGTGTCTACAGGGTGGATCCGTTCACACTGAGCTCCGCGTCTACAGGGTGGATCCGTTCACACTGAGCTCCGCGTCTACAGGCTGGATCCGTTCACACTGAGCTCCGCGTCTACAGGCTGGATCCGTTCACACTGAGCTCCGCGTCTACAGGGTGGATCCGTTCACACTGAGCGCCGTCTCTACAGGGTGGATCCGTTCACACTGTGCTCCGTCTCTACAGGCTGGATCCGTTCACACTGAGCTCCGCGTCTACAGGGTGGATCCGTTCACACTGAGCTCCGCGTCTACAGGCTGGATCCGTTCACACTGAGCTCCGCCTCTACAGGGTGGATCCGTTCACACTGAGCTCCGCGTCTACAGGCTGGATCCGTTCACACTGAGCTCCGCGTCTACAGGGTGGATCCGTTCACACTGAGCTCCGCGTCTACAGGGTGGATCCGTTCACACTGAGCTCCGCGTCTACAGGGTGGATCCGTTCACACTGAGCTCCGCGTCTACAGGCTGGATCCGTTCACACTGAGCTCCGCGTCTACAGGGTGGATCCGTTCACACTGAGCTCCGTCTCTACAGGCTGGATCCGTTCACACTGAGCTCCGCGTCTACAGGCTGGATCCGTTCACACTGAGCTCCGCGTCTACAGGCTGGATCCGTTCACACTGCGCTCCGCGTCTACAGGGTGGATCCGTTCACACTGAGCTCCGCGTCTACAGGGTGGATCTGTTCACACTGAGCTCCGTCTCTACAGGGTGGATCCGTTCACACTGAGCTCCGCGTCTACAGGGTGGATCCGTTCACACTGAGCTCCGTGCCTACAGGCTGGATCCGTTCACACTGCGCTCCGCGTCTACAGGCTGGATCCGTTCACACTGAGCTCCGCGTCTACAGGCTGGATCCGTTCACACTGCGCTCCGCGTCTACAGGCTGGATCCGTTCACACTGAGCTCCGCGTCTACAGGGTGGAACCGTTCACACTGAGCTCCGCGTCTACAGGATGGATCCGTTCACACTGAGCTCCGCGTCTACAGGGTGGATCCGTTCACACTGAGCTCCGCGTCTACAGGGTGGATCCGTTCACACTGAGCTCCGCGTCTACAGGGTGGATCCGTTCACACTGAGCTCCGCGTCTACAGGGTGGATCCGTTCACACTGAGCTCCGCGTCTACAGGGTGGATCCGTTCACACTGAGCTCCGCGTCTACAGGCTGGATCCGTTCACACTGAGCTCCGCGTCTACAGGCTGGATCCGTTCACACTGAGCTCCGCGTCTACAGGCTGGATCCGTTCACACTGAGCTCCGCGTCTACAGGCTGGATCCGTTCACACTGAGCTCCGCGTCTACAGGCTGGATCCGTTCACACTGAGCTCCGCGTCTACAGGGTGGATCCGTTCACACTGAGCTCCGCGTCTACAGGCTGGATCCGTTCACACTGAGCTCCGCGTCTACAGGGTGGCTCCGTTCACACTGAGCTCCGCGTCTACAGGCTGGATCCGTTCACACTGAGCTCCGCGTCTACAGGCTGGATCCGTTCACACTGAGCTCCGCGTCTACAGGGTGGATCCGTTCACACTGAGCTCCGCGTCTACAGGGTGGATCCGTTCACACTGAGCTCCGCGTCTACATGGTGGATCCGTTCACACTGAGCTCCGCGTCTACAGGCTGGATCCGTTCACACTGAGCTCCGCGTCTACAGGCTGGATCCGTTCACACTGAGCTCCGCGTCTACAGGCTGGATCCGTTCACACTGAGCTCCGCGTCTACAGGGTGGATCCGTTCACACTGAGCTCCGTGTCTACAGGCTGGATCCGTTCACACTGAGCTCCGCGTCTACATGGTGGATCCGTTCACACTGAGCTCCGCGTCTACAGGATGGATCCGTTCACACTGAGCTCCGCGTCTACAGGGTGGATCCGTTCACACTGAGCTCCGCGTCTACAGGGTGGATCCGTTCACACTGAGCTCCGCGTCTACAGGGTGGATCCGTTCACACTGAGCTCCGCGTCTACAGGGTGGATCCGTTCACACTGAGCTCCGCGTCTACAGGCTGGATCCGTTCACACTGAGCTCCGCGTCTACAGGCTGGATCCGTTCACACTGAGCTCCGCGTCTACAGGCTGGATCCGTTCACACTGAGCTCCGCGTCTACAGGCTGGATCCGTTCACACTGAGCTCCGTCTCTACAGGCTGGATCCGTTCACACTGAGCTCCGCGTCTACAGGGTGGATCCGTTCACACTGAGCTCCGCGTCTACAGGCTGGATCCGTTCACACTGAGCTCCGCGTCTACAGGGTGGCTCCGTTCACACTGAGCTCCGCGTCTACAGGCTGGATCCGTTCACACTGAGCTCCGCGTCTACAGGCTGGATCCGTTCACACTGAGCTCCGCGTCTACAGGGTGGATCCGTTCACACTGAGCTCCGCGTCTACAGGGTGGATCCGTTCACACTGAGCTCCGCGTCTACATGGTGGATCCGTTCACACTGAGCTCCGCGTCTACAGGCTGGATCCGTTCACACTGAGCTCCGCGTCTACAGGGTGGATCCGTTCACACTGAGCTCCGCGTCTACAGGCTGGATCCGTTCACACTGCGCTCCGCGTCTACAGGGTGGATCCGTTCACACTGAGCTCCGCGTCTACAGGGTGGATCCGTTCACACTGAGCTCCGTCTCTACAGGGTGGATCCGTTCACACTGAGCTCCGCGTCTACAGGGTGGATCCGTTCACACTGAGCTCCGTCTCTACAGGGTGGATCCGTTCACACTGAGCTCCGTGTCTACAGGGTGGATCCGTTCACACTGAGCTCCGTGTCTACAGGCTGGATCCGTTCACACTGAGCTCCGTGTCTACAGGGTGGATCCGTTCACACTGAGCTCCGTGTCTACAGAGTGGATCCGTTCACACTGAGCTCCGCGTCTACAGGGTGGATCCGTTCACACTGAGCTCCGTGTCTACAGGGTGGATCCGTTCACACTGAGCTCCGCGTCTACAGGCTGGATCCGTTCACACTGAGCTCCGCGTCTACAGGCTGGATCCGTTCACACTGAGCTCCGCGTCTACAGGCTGGATCCGTTCACACTGAGCTCCGCGTCTACAGGCTGGATCCGTTCACACTGAGCTCCGCGTCTACAGGCTGGATCCGTTCACACTGAGCTCCGCGTCTACAGGGTGGATCCGTTCACACTGAGCTCCGCGTCTACAGGCTGGATCCGTTCACACTGAGCTCCGTGTCTACAGGGTGGATCCGTTCACACTGAGCTCCGCGTCTACAGGGTGGATCCGTTCACACTGAGCTCCGCGTCTACAGGGTGGATCCGTTCACACTGAGCTCCGCGTCTACAGGCTGGATCCGTTCACACTGAGCTCCGTGTCTACAGGGTGGATCCGTTCACACTGAGCTCCGCGTCTACAGGGTGGATCCGTTCACACTGAGCTCCGCGTCTACAGGGTGGATCCGTTCACACTGAGCTCCGTCTCTACAGGGTGGATCCGTTCACACTGAGCTCCGTGTCTACAGGGTGGATCCGTTCACACTGAGCTCCGTGTCTACAGGGTGGATCCGTTCACACTGAGCTCCGCGTCTACAGGGTGGATCCGTTCACACTGAGCTCCGCGTCTACAGGCTGGATCCGTTCACACTGAGCTCCGCGTCTACAGGCTGGATCCGTTCACACTGAGCTCCGTGTCTACAGGCTGGATCCGTTCACACTGAGCTCCGCGTCTACAGGGTTGATCCGTTCACACTGAGCTCCGTGTTTACAGGCTGGATCCGTTCACACTGAGCTCCGCGTCTACATGGTGGATCCGTTCACACTGAGCTCCGCGTCTACAGGATGGATCCGTTCACACTGAGCTCCGCGTCTACAGGGTGGATCCGTTCACACTGAGCTCCGCGTCTACAGGGTGGATCCGTTCACACTGAGCTCCGCGTCTACAGGGTGGATCCGTTCACACTGAGCTCCGCGTCTACAGGGTGGATCCGTTCACACTGAGCTCCGCGTCTACAGGCTGGATCCGTTCACACTGAGCTCCGCGTCTACAGGCTGGATCCGTTCACACTGAGCTCCGCGTCTACAGGCTGGATCCGTTCACACTGAGCTCCGCGTCTACAGGCTGGATCCGTTCACACTGAGCTCCGCGTCTACAGGCTGGATCCGTTCACACTGAGCTCCGTCTCTACAGGCTGGATCCGTTCACACTGAGCTCCGCGTCTACAGGGTGGATCCGTTCACACTGAGCTCCGCGTCTACAGGCTGGATCCGTTCACACTGAGCTCCGCGTCTACAGGGTGGCTCCGTTCACACTGAGCTCCGCGTCTACAGGCTGGATCCGTTCACACTGAGCTCCGCGTCTACAGGCTGGATCCGTTCACACTGAGCTCCGCGTCTACAGGGTGGATCCGTTCACACTGAGCTCCGCGTCTACAGGGTGGATCCGTTCACACTGAGCTCCGTCTCTACAGGCTGGATCCGTTCACACTGCGTTCCGCGTCTACAGGGTGGATCCGTTCACACTGAGCTCCGTGTCTACAGGCTGGATCCGTTCACACTGAGCTCCGTGTCTACAGGGTGGATCCGTTCACACTGAGCTCCGCGTCTACAGGGTGGATCCGTTCACACTGAGCTCCGCGTCTACAGGGTGGATCCGTTCACACTGAGCTCCGCGTCTACAGGGTGGATCCGTTCACACTGAGCTCCGCGTCTACAGGGTGGATCCGTTCACACTGAGCTCCGCGTCTACAGGGTGGATCCGTTCACACTGAGCTCCGCGTCTACAGGGTGGATCCGTTCACACTGAGCTCCGCGTCTACAGGGTGGATCCGTTCACACTGAGCTCCGCGTCTACAGGGTGGATCCGTTCACACTGAGCTCCGCGTCTACAGGGTGGATCCGTTCACACTGAGCTCCGCGTCTACAGGGTGGATCCGTTCACACTGAGCTCCGCGTCTACAGGCTGGATCCGTTCACACTGAGCTCCGCGTCTACAGGCTGGATCCGTTCACACTGAGCTCCGCGTCTACAGGCTGGATCCGTTCACACTGAGCTCCGCGTCTACAGGCTGGATCCGTTCACACTGAGCTCCGCGTCTACAGGCTGGATCCGTTCACACTGAGCTCCGCGTCTACAGGCTGGATCCGTTCACACTGAGCTCCGCGTCTACAGGGTGGCTCCGTTCACACTGAGCTCCGTCTCTATAAGCTGGATCCGTTCACACTGAGCTCCGTGTCTACAGGGTGGGTCCGTTCACACTGAGCTCCGCGTCTACAGGCTGGATCCGTTCACACTGAGCTCCGCGTCTACAGGGTGGATCCGTTCACACTGAGCTCCGCGTCTACAGGGTGGATCCGTTCACACTGAGCTCCGCGTCTACAGGCTGGTTCCGTTCACACTGAGCTCCGTGTCTACAGGGTGGATCCGTTCACACTGAGCTCCGCGTCTACAGGGTGGATCCGTTCACACTGAGCGCCGTCTCTACAGGGTGGATCCGTTCACACTGAGCTCCGTCTCTACAGGCTGGATCCGTTCACACTGAGCTCCGCGTCTACAGGCTGGATCCGTTCACACTGAGCTCCGCGTCTACAGGGTGGCTCCGTTCACACTGAGCTCCGCGTCTACAGGGTGGATCCGTTCACACTGAGCTCCGTCTCTATAAGCTGGATCCGTTCACACTGAGCTCCGTGTCTACAGGGTGGATCCGTTCACACTGAGCTCCGCGTCTACAGGGTGGATCCGTTCACACTGAGCTCCGCGTCTACAGGGTGGATCCGTTCACACTGAGCTCCGCGTCTACAGGCTGGTTCTGTTCACACTGAGCTCCGTGTCTACAGGGTGGATCCGTTCACACTGAGCTCCGCGTCTACAGGGTGGATCCGTTCACACTGAGCTCCGCGTCTACAGGCTGGATCCGTTCACACTGAGCTCCGCGTCTACAGGCTGGATCCGTTCACACTGAGCTCCGCGTCTACAGGGTGGATCCGTTCACACTGAGCGCCGTCTCTACAGGGTGGATCCGTTCACACTGAGCTCCGTCTCTACAGGCTGGATCCGTTCACACTGAGCTCCGCGTCTACAGGGTGGATCCGTTCACACTGAGCTCCGCGTCTACAGGCTGGATCCGTTCACACTGAGCTCCGCGTCTACAGACTGGATCCGTTCACACTGAGCTCCGCGTCTACAGGGTGGATCCGTTCACACTGAGCTCCGCGTCTACAGGGTGGATCCGTTCACACTGAGCTCCGTCTCTACAGGCTGGATCCGTTCACACTGCGCTCCGCGTCTACAGGGTGGATCCGTTCACACTGAGCTCCGTGTCTACAGGCTGGATCCGTTCACACTGAGCTCCGTGTCTACAGGGTGGATCCGTTCACACTGAGCTCCGCGTCTACAGGGTGGATCCGTTCACTGAGCTCCGCGTCTACAGGGTGGATCCGTTCACACTGAGCTCCGCGTCTACAGGGTGGATCCGTTCACACTGAGCTCCGCGTCTACAGGGTGGATCCGTTCACACTGAGCTCCGCGTCTACAGGGTGGATCCGTTCACACTGAGCTCCGCGTCTACAGGGTGGATCCGTTCACACTGAGCTCCGCGTCTACAGGGTGGATCCGTTCACACTGAGCTCCGCGTCTACAGGGTGGATCCGTTCACACTGAGCTCCGCGTCTACAGGGTGGATCCGTTCACACAGCTCCGCGTCTACAGGGTGGATCCGTTCACACTGAGCTCCGCGTCTACAGGGTGGATCCGTTCACACTGAGCTCCGCGTCTACAGGCTGGATCCGTTCACACTGAGCTCCGCGTCTACAGGCTGGATCCGTTCACACTGAGCTCCGCGTCTACAGGCTGGATCCGTTCACACTGAGCTCCGCGTCTACAGGCTGGATCCGTTCACACTGAGCTCCGCGTCTACAGGCTGGATCCGTTCACACTGAGCTCCGCGTCTACAGGGTGGCTCCGTTCACACTGAGCTCCGTCTCTATAAGCTGGATCCGTTCACACTGAGCTCCGTGTCTACAGGGTGGATCCGTTCACACTGAGCTCCGCGTCTACAGGCTGGATCCGTTCACACTGAGCTCCGCGTCTACAGGGTGGATCCGTTCACACTGAGCTTCGCGTCTACAGGGTGGATCCGTTCACACTGAGCTCCGCGTCTACAGGCTGGTTCCGTTCACACTGAGCTCCGTGTCTACAGGGTGGATCCGTTCACACTGAGCTCCGCGTCTACAGGGTGGATCCGTTCACACTGAGCTCCGCGTCTACAGGCTGGATCCGTTCACACTGAGCTCCGCGTCTACAGGCTGGATCCGTTCACACTGAGCTCCGCGTCTACAGGGTGGATCCGTTCACACTGAGCGCCGTCTCTACAGGGTGGATCCGTTCACACTGTGCTCCGTCTCTACAGGCTGGATCCGTTCACACTGAGCTCCGCGTCTACAGGGTGGATCCGTTCACACTGAGCTCCGCGTCTACAGGCTGGATCCGTTCACACTGAGCTCCGCCTCTACAGGGTGGATCCGTTCACACTGAGCTCCGCGTCTACAGGCTGGATCCGTTCACACTGAGCTCCGCGTCTACAGGGTGGATCCGTTCACACTGAGCTCCGCGTCTACAGGGTGGATCCGTTCACACTGAGCTCCGCGTCTACAGGGTGGATCCGTTCACACTGAGCTCCGCGTCTACAGGCTGGATCCGTTCACACTGAGCTCCGCGTCTACAGGGTGGATCCGTTCACACTGAGCTCCGTCTCTACAGGCTGGATCCGTTCACACTGAGCTCCGCGTCTACAGGCTGGATCCGTTCACACTGAGCTCCGCGTCTACAGGCTGGATCCGTTCACACTGCGCTCCGCGTCTACAGGGTGGATCCGTTCACACTGAGCTCCGCGTCTACAGGGTGGATCTGTTCACACTGAGCTCCGTCTCTACAGGGTGGATCCGTTCACACTGAGCTCCGCGTCTACAGGGTGGATCCGTTCACACTGAGCTCCGTGCCTACAGGCTGGATCCGTTCACACTGCGCTCCGCGTCTACAGGCTGGATCCGTTCACACTGAGCTCCGCGTCTACAGGCTGGATCCGTTCACACTGCGCTCCGCGTCTACAGGCTGGATCCGTTCACACTGAGCTCCGCGTCTACAGGGTGGAACCGTTCACACTGAGCTCCGCGTCTACAGGATGGATCCGTTCACACTGAGCTCCGCGTCTACAGGGTGGATCCGTTCACACTGAGCTCCGCGTCTACAGGGTGGATCCGTTCACACTGAGCTCCGCGTCTACAGGGTGGATCCGTTCACACTGAGCTCCGCGTCTACAGGGTGGATCCGTTCACACTGAGCTCCGCGTCTACAGGGTGGATCCGTTCACACTGAGCTCCGCGTCTACAGGCTGGATCCGTTCACACTGAGCTCCGCGTCTACAGGCTGGATCCGTTCACACTGAGCTCCGCGTCTACAGGCTGGATCCGTTCACACTGAGCTCCGCGTCTACAGGCTGGATCCGTTCACACTGAGCTCCGCGTCTACAGGCTGGATCCGTTCACACTGAGCTCCGCGTCTACAGGGTGGATCCGTTCACACTGAGCTCCGCGTCTACAGGCTGGATCCGTTCACACTGAGCTCCGCGTCTACAGGGTGGCTCCGTTCACACTGAGCTCCGCGTCTACAGGCTGGATCCGTTCACACTGAGCTCCGCGTCTACAGGCTGGATCCGTTCACACTGAGCTCCGCGTCTACAGGGTGGATCCGTTCACACTGAGCTCCGCGTCTACAGGGTGGATCCGTTCACACTGAGCTCCGCGTCTACATGGTGGATCCGTTCACACTGAGCTCCGCGTCTACAGGCTGGATCCGTTCACACTGAGCTCCGTGTCTACAGGCTGGATCCGTTCACACTGAGCTCCGCGTCTACAGGGTGGATCCGTTCACACTGAGCTCCGTGTCTACAGGCTGGATCCGTTCACACTGAGCTCCGCGTCTACATGGTGGATCCGTTCACACTGAGCTCCGCGTCTACAGGATGGATCCGTTCACACTGAGCTCCGCGTCTACAGGGTGGATCCGTTCACACTGAGCTCCGCGTCTACAGGGTGGATCCGTTCACACTGAGCTCCGCGTCTACAGGGTGGATCCGTTCACACTGAGCTCCGCGTCTACAGGGTGGATCCGTTCACACTGAGCTCCGCGTCTACAGGGTGGATCCGTTCACACTGAGCTCCGCGTCTACAGGCTGGATCCGTTCACACTGAGCTCCGCGTCTACAGGCTGGATCCGTTCACACTGAGCTCCGCGTCTACAGGCTGGATCCGTTCACACTGAGCTCCGCGTCTACAGGCTGGATCCGTTCACACTGAGCTCCGTCTCTACAGGCTGGATCCGTTCACACTGAGCTCCGCGTCTACAGGGTGGATCCGTTCACACTGAGCTCCGCGTCTACAGGCTGGATCCGTTCACACTGAGCTCCGCGTCTACAGGGTGGCTCCGTTCACACTGAGCTCCGCGTCTACAGGCTGGATCCGTTCACACTGAGCTCCGCGTCTACAGGCTGGATCCGTTCACACTGAGCTCCGCGTCTACAGGGTGGATCCGTTCACACTGAGCTCCGCGTCTACAGGGTGGATCCGTTCACACTGAGCTCCGCGTCTACATGGTGGATCCGTTCACACTGAGCTCCGCGTCTACAGGCTGGATCCGTTCACACTGAGCTCCGCGTCTACAGGGTGGATCCGTTCACACTGAGCTCCGCGTCTACAGGCTGGATCCGTTCACACTGCGCTCCGCGTCTACAGGGTGGATCCGTTCACACTGAGCTCCGCGTCTACAGGGTGGATCCGTTCACACTGAGCTCCGTCTCTACAGGGTGGATCCGTTCACACTGAGCTCCGCGTCTACAGGGTGGATCCGTTCACACTGAGCTCCGTCTCTACAGGGTGGATCCGTTCACACTGAGCTCCGTGTCTACAGGGTGGATCCGTTCACACTGAGCTCCGTGTCTACAGGCTGGATCCGTTCACACTGAGCTCCGTGTCTACAGGGTGGATCCGTTCACACTGAGCTCCGTGTCTACAGAGTGGATCCGTTCACACTGAGCTCCGCGTCTACAGGGTGGATCCGTTCACACTGAGCTCCGTGTCTACAGGGTGGATCCGTTCACACTGAGCTCCGCGTCTACAGGCTGGATCCGTTCACACTGAGCTCCGCGTCTACAGGCTGGATCCGTTCACACTGAGCTCCGCGTCTACAGGCTGGATCCGTTCACACTGAGCTCCGCGTCTACAGGCTGGATCCGTTCACACTGAGCTCCGCGTCTACAGGCTGGATCCGTTCACACTGAGCTCCGCGTCTACAGGGTGGATCCGTTCACACTGAGCTCCGCGTCTACAGGCTGGATCCGTTCACACTGAGCTCCGTGTCTACAGGGTGGATCCGTTCACACTGAGCTCCGCGTCTACAGGGTGGATCCGTTCACACTGAGCTCCGCGTCTACAGGGTGGATCCGTTCACACTGAGCTCCGCGTCTACAGGCTGGATCCGTTCACACTGAGCTCCGTGTCTACAGGGTGGATCCGTTCACACTGAGCTCCGCGTCTACAGGGTGGATCCGTTCACACTGAGCTCCGCGTCTACAGGGTGGATCCGTTCACACTGAGCTCCGTCTCTACAGGGTGGATCCGTTCACACTGAGCTCCGTGTCTACAGGGTGGATCCGTTCACACTGAGCTCCGTGTCTACAGGGTGGATCCGTTCACACTGAGCTCCGCGTCTACAGGGTGGATCCGTTCACACTGAGCTCCGCGTCTACAGGCTGGATCCGTTCACACTGAGCTCCGTGTCTACAGGCTGGATCCGTTCACACTGAGCTCCGTGTCTACAGGCTGGATCCGTTCACACTGAGCTCCGCGTCTACAGGGTGGATCCGTTCACACTGAGCTCCGTGTCTACAGGCTGGATCCGTTCACACTGAGCTCCGCGTCTACATGGTGGATCCGTTCACACTGAGCTCCGCGTCTACAGGATGGATCCGTTCACACTGAGCTCCGCGTCTACAGGGTGGATCCGTTCACACTGAGCTCCGCGTCTACAGGGTGGATCCGTTCACACTGAGCTCCGCGTCTACAGGGTGGATCCGTTCACACTGAGCTCCGCGTCTACAGGGTGGATCCGTTCACACTGAGCTCCGCGTCTACAGGGTGGATCCGTTCACACTGAGCTCCGCGTCTACAGGCTGGATCCGTTCACACTGAGCTCCGCGTCTACAGGCTGGATCCGTTCACACTGAGCTCCGCGTCTACAGGCTGGATCCGTTCACACTGAGCTCCGCGTCTACAGGCTGGATCCGTTCACACTGAGCTCCGTCTCTACAGGCTGGATCCGTTCACACTGAGCTCCGCGTCTACAGGGTGGATCCGTTCACACTGAGCTCCGCGTCTACAGGCTGGATCCGTTCACACTGAGCTCCGCGTCTACAGGGTGGCTCCGTTCACACTGAGCTCCGCGTCTACAGGCTGGATCCGTTCACACTGAGCTCCGCGTCTACAGGCTGGATCCGTTCACACTGAGCTCCGCGTCTACAGGGTGGATCCGTTCACACTGAGCTCCGCGTCTACAGGGTGGATCCGTTCACACTGAGCTCCGCGTCTACATGGTGGATCCGTTCACACTGAGCTCCGCGTCTACAGGCTGGATCCGTTCACACTGAGCTCCGCGTCTACAGGGTGGATCCGTTCACACTGAGCTCCGCGTCTACAGGCTGGATCCGTTCACACTGCGCTCCGCGTCTACAGGGTGGATCCGTTCACACTGAGCTCCGCGTCTACAGGGTGGATCCGTTCACACTGAGCTCCGTCTCTACAGGGTGGATCCGTTCACACTGAGCTCCGCGTCTACAGGGTGGATCCGTTCACACTGAGCTCCGTCTCTACAGGGTGGATCCGTTCACACTGAGCTCCGTGTCTACAGGGTGGATCCGTTCACACTGAGCTCCGTGTCTACAGGCTGGATCCGTTCACACTGAGCTCCGTGTCTACAGGGTGGATCCGTTCACACTGAGCTCCGTGTCTACAGAGTGGATCCGTTCACACTGAGCTCCGCGTCTACAGGGTGGATCCGTTCACACTGAGCTCCGTGTCTACAGGGTGGATCCGTTCACACTGAGCTCCGCGTCTACAGGCTGGATCCGTTCACACTGAGCTCCGCGTCTACAGGCTGGATCCGTTCACACTGAGCTCCGCGTCTACAGGCTGGATCCGTTCACACTGAGCTCCGCGTCTACAGGCTGGATCCGTTCACACTGAGCTCCGCGTCTACAGGCTGGATCCGTTCACACTGAGCTCCGCGTCTACAGGGTGGATCCGTTCACACTGAGCTCCGCGTCTACAGGCTGGATCCGTTCACACTGAGCTCCGTGTCTACAGGGTGGATCCGTTCACACTGAGCTCCGCGTCTACAGGGTGGATCCGTTCACACTGAGCTCCGCGTCTACAGGGTGGATCCGTTCACACTGAGCTCCGCGTCTACAGGCTGGATCCGTTCACACTGAGCTCCGTGTCTACAGGGTGGATCCGTTCACACTGAGCTCCGCGTCTACAGGGTGGATCCGTTCACACTGAGCTCCGCGTCTACAGGGTGGATCCGTTCACACTGAGCTCCGTCTCTACAGGGTGGATCCGTTCACACTGAGCTCCGTGTCTACAGGGTGGATCCGTTCACACTGAGCTCCGTGTCTACAGGGTGGATCCGTTCACACTGAGCTCCGCGTCTACAGGGTGGATCCGTTCACACTGAGCTCCGCGTCTACAGGCTGGATCCGTTCACACTGAGCTCCGTGTCTACAGGGTGGATCCGTTCACACTGAGCTCCGCGTCTACAGGGTGGATCCGTTCACACTGAGCTCCGCGTCTACAGGGTGGATCCGTTCACACTGAGCTCCGTGTCTACAGGGTGGATCCGTTCACACTGAGCTCCGCGTCTACAGGGTGGATCCGTTCACACTGAGCTCCGCGTCTACAGGGTGGATCCGTTCACACTGAGCTCCGCGTCTACAGGCTGGATCCGTTCACACTGAGCTCCGTCTCTACAGGCTGGATCCGTTCACACTGAGCTCCGCGTCTACAGGGTGGATCCGTTCACACTGAGCTCCGCGTCTACAGGGTGGATCCGTTCACACTGAGCTCCGCGTCTACAGGCTGGATCCGTTCACACTGAGCTCCGCGTCTACAGGCTGGATCCGTTCACACTGAGCTCCGCGTCTACAGGGTGGATCCGTTCACACTGAGCTCCGTGTCTACAGGGTGGATCCGTTCACACTGAGCTCCGTGTCTACAGGGTGGATCCGTTCACACTGAGCTCCGTGTCTACAGGGTGGATCCGTTCACACTGAGCTCCGCGTCTACAGGGTGGATCCGTTCACACTGAGCTCCGCGTCTACAGGCTGGATCCGTTCACACTGAGCTCCGCGTCTACAGGCTGGATCCGTTCACACTGAGCTCCGTGTCTACAGGCTGGATCCGTTCACACTGAGCTCCGCGTCTACAGGCTGGATCCGTTCTGTTTCCATCAGGTTTTTTTATGAATAAGTTCCTGAGCATCCGGAGTCCTAAACAAGTGACAGGTGTGAACAGAGCTTTACTGCCTGTCACTCCTCCCCCCGGGACTTCCATCACACATTACAAAGGACATGGTCCCTGACTGTCACTGGAGGGGGGCACGTTGCACAGGTCACCCCCCCCGGAGAGGTTTGTGAGTGGCGGGTGTGCGCTCCGCACCGGGTGGGGAGTCTCCGGCCGCGTTGCACAGGTCACCCCCTCCCCCGGAGAGGTTTGTGAGTGGCGGGTGTGCGCTGCATCGGGCGGGGAATCTCCGGCCGCGTTGCACAGGTCACCCCCTCCCCCGGAGAGGTTTGTGAGTGGCGGGTGTGCGCTGCATCGGGCGGGGAGTCTCCGGCCGCGTTGCACAGGTCACCCCCTCCCCCGGAGAGGTTTGTGAGTGGCGGGTGTGCGCTCCGCACCGGGAGGGGAGTCTCCGGCCACGTTCACACTTGTGGCTTTAGATCGAGGTTTGTAAATCATATTCAGGAGTGGAACAGACCACGTGTAATGGGAAGATTTGCACCTCCGTCTTCTGTGTTTTGGACCCACCACTGCTTTTGGCTTTCAAATAATGATGCAAAATGCTGTGTGAACGAGGCCTAAAGCCCTGCAGGGTCCGGCTCCGCCAGTAATGTGGAAGCTTTTATTACTCTGAGTGTAAAGTGCCCCCGTCTGGATGTGCCACCAATACGTGGCTGTGGGGGGTCTAATATCGCTGTTATTTTATCATTCAGCCTTTCTGTATGTCAAGTGTGAAAATTGTCCACAAACCCTAGGATAGGCTGTTGGTGATTGCTGGGGGTCCCACAGCCCGGACCCCCACTGATCCTTACACTGCAGGCCCCCTGTGTGCTCTGGATCAGCGCTTGTCCCATTGGTCGGACCCCCACCAATCATAATGTTAAATGAATACCCCGTTCAGAGTATTTCCGGAGTGCCTCCATTTCTAGTACTAGGGGCCAACAAGGGGTCCACATTAACCATCGCCGTGCTGGTGGCCCAAGGAACAGGTGAAGTAACTGAGTAACAGAAATCTGGACCCGGACGACGACGACATTATTAATAATGATTCTTTTCCTTTCAGTGCTGGATTTGCCCTCCGATATCTCAGAATTATTTGATCCCACAAAAGGTAAGTGATTTCCTGTGACCTCCGGCAGCGAGAACTTGTTCTGGACGTTCCAGTAAATGTCGTGTCTTGTATTCCAGGATGCATCACGTCCGACCTGCTGGAGGAGCTGATGTCATCTGAAGGTGAGCGGCCCGTGCTGTCTGCCGGCGAGCGGCCCGTGCTGTCTGCCGGCGAGGGGCCCGAGCTGTCTGCCGGCGAGCGGCCCGAGCTGTCTGCCGGCGAGCGGCCCGAGCTGTCTGCCGGCGAGCGGCCCGAGCTGTCTGCCGGCGAGCGGCCCGAGCTGTCTGCCGGCGAGCGGCCCGTGCTGTCTGCCGGCGAGCGGCCCGTGCTGTCTGCCGGCGAGCGGCCTGTGCTCCGCTCCTTCTGCCGCTTACATTTGGTCTTCTCCCTTCCAGTGTTCGCGCCTCTGCTCAGACTTTCTCCACCGCCCGGTGACCACGACTATGTCTACAACTTGGATGAAAGTGAAGGCGTCTGTGACTTGTTTGATGTCCCCATCGACCTCTGACCCCGGCTTTGTGCCTCTTTGTGGATATGGACGAGGATCGCTGCTCTGAATGAAGAAAACTCTATTTTTAGATTTATTTGGGAAGAAAGTATTTGTGTTTGCGGAGCAGCCGTGGGCCTGAGTGGTAGATGATGGCAGCCGCTCCTCTGCTGCCCGTCATCGCCTGCTTCATGTGTTGGTCAGGTGGCTGTCGCTATGTAGATTCTCCGTTGTGGTGATTATCGCTGCCCAGAATTGATCGTCTTCGGTGAATATGTGGATATAAAATATTATTTTTCTACCGTTCTTCCTGTCGAGGTCACTGTCCTGTTTTTAAAGAGGCTCTGTCACCAGATTTTGCAACCCGTCTCCTATTGCCTGTGATCGGCGCTGCAATGTAGATTACAGGAACGGTTTTATTTTTAAAAAACGACCTTTTTTGGCCAAGTTATGACCATTTTGTATTTATGCAAATGAGGCTTGCAAAAGTCCAACTGGGTGTGTATTGTGTGTGTTACATCTGGGCGTGTATTATGTGTGTTACATCTGGGCGTGTATTGTGTGTGTTACATCTGGGCGTGTATTGTGTGTGTACATCTGGGCGTGTATTGTGTGTGTTACATCTGGGCGTGTATTGTGTGTGTTACATCTGGGCGTGTCTTGTGTGTTACATCTGGGCGTGTATTATGTGTTACATCTGGGCGTGTATTGTGTGTGTTACATCTGGGCGTGTATTATGTGTTACATCTGGGCGTGTATTGTGTGTGTTACATCTGGGCGTGTCTTGTGTGTGTTACATCTGGGCGTGTATTGTGTGTGTTACATCTGGGCGTGTATTGTGTGTGTTACATCTGGGCGTGTATTATGTGTTACATCTGGGCGTGTATTGTGTGTGTTACATCTGGGCGTGTCTTGTGTGTGTTACATCTGGGCGTGTATTGTGTGTGTTACATCTGGGCGTGTATTGTGTGTGTCACATCTGGGTGTGTATTGTGTGTGTTACATCTGGGCGTGTATTGTGTGTGTTACATCTGGGCGTGTATTATGTGTGTTACATCTGGGCGTGTATTGTGTGTGTTACATCTGGGCGTGTATTGTGTGTGTACATCTGGGCGTGTATTGTGTGTGTTACATCTGGGCGTGTATTGTGTGTGTTACATCTGGGCGTGTATTATGTGTGTTACATCTGGGCGTGTATTGTGTGTGTTACATCTGGGCGTGTATTATGTGTTACATCTGGGCGTGTATTGTGTGTGTTACATCTGGGCGTGTCTTGTGTGTGTTACATCTGGGCGTGTATTGTGTGTGTTACATCTGGGCGTGTATTGTGTGTTACATCTGGGCGTGTATTGTGTGTTACATCTGGGCGTGTATTGTGTGTGTTACATCTGGGCGTGTATTATGTGTGTGTTACATCTGGGCGTGTATTGTGTGTTACATCTGGGCGTGTATTGTGTGTGTTACATCTGGGCGTGTATTATGTGTGTGTTACATCTGGGCGTGTATTGTGTGTTACATCTGGGCGTGTATTGTGTGTGTTACATCTGGGCGTGTATTATGTGTGTGTTACATCTGGGCGTGTATTATGTGTGTGTTACATCTGGGCGTGTATTGTGTGTGTACATCGGGGCGTGTATTGTGTGTGTACATCGGGGCGTGTATTGTGTGTGTTACATCTGGGCGTGTATTGTGTGTGTACATCGGGGCGTGTATTGTGTGTGTTACATCTGGGCGTGTCTTGTGTGTGTGTTACATCTGGGCGTGTATTATGTGTGTTACATCTGGGCGTGTATTGTGTGTGTTACATCTGGGCGTGTATTGTGTGTGTTACATCTGGCCGTGTATTGTGTGTGTTACATCTGGGCGTGTATTATGTGTGTTACATCTGGGCGTGTATTGTGTGTGTTACATCTGGGCGTGTATTGTGTGTGTTACATCTGGGCGTGTATTGTGTGTGTTACATCTGGGCGTGTCTTGTGTGTGTTACATCGGGGCGTGTATTGTGTGTGTTACATCTGGGCGTGTATTATGTTTGTGTTACATCTGGGCGTGTATTGTGTGTGTTAAATCTGGGCGTGTATTGTGTGTTACATCTGGGCGTGTCTTGTGTGTGTTACATCTGGGCGTGTATTGTGTGTGTTACATCTGGGCGTGTCTTGTGTGTGTTACATCTGGGCGTGTATTGTGTGTGTTACATCTGGGCGTGTATTGTGTGTGTTACATCTGGGCGTGTATTGTGTGTGTTACATCTGGACGTGTATTGTGTGTGTTACATCTGGGCGTGTATTGTGTGTGTTACATCTGGGTGTGTATTGTGTGTTACATCTGGGCGTGTATTGTGTGTTACATCTGGGCGTGTATTGTGTGTGTTACATCTGGGTGTGTATTGTGTGTTACATCTGGGCGTGTATTGTGTGTGTTACATCTGGGCGTGTCTTGTGTGTGTTACATCTGGGCGTGTATTGTGTGTGTTACATCTGGGCGTGTATTGTGTGTGTTACATCTGGGCGTGTCTTGTGTGTGTTACATCTGGGCGTGTATTGTGTGTGTTACATCTGGGCGTGTATTGTGTGTGTTACATCTGGGCGTGTATTGTGTGTGTTACATCTGGGTGTGTATTGTGTGTGTTACATCTGGGCGTGTATTGTGTGTGTTACATCTGGGCGTGTATTATGTGTTACATCTGGGCGTGTATTGTGTGTGTTACATCTGGGCGTGTCTTGTGTGTGTTACATCTGGACGTGTATTGTGTGTGTTACATCTGGGCGTGTATTGTGTGTTACATCTGGGCGTGTATTGTGTGTTACATCTGGGCGTGTATTGTGTGTGTTACATCTGGGCGTGTATTATGTGTGTGTTACATCTGGGCGTGTATTGTGTGTTACATCTGGGCGTGTATTGTGTGTGTTACATCTGGGCGTGTATTATGTGTGTGTTACATCTGGGCGTGTATTATGTGTGTGTTACATCTGGGCGTGTATTGTGTGTGTTACATCTGGGCGTGTATTGTGTGTGTACATCGGGGCGTGTATTGTGTGTGTACATCGGGGCGTGTATTGTGTGTGTTACATCTGGGCGTGTATTATGTGTGTGTTACATCTGGGCGTGTATTGTGTGTTACATCTGGGCGTGTATTGTGTGTGTTACATCTGGGCGTGTATTATGTGTGTGTTACATCTGGGCGTGTATTATGTGTGTGTTACATCTGGGCGTGTATTGTGTGTGTTACATCTGGGCGTGTATTGTGTGTGTACATCGGGGCGTGTATTGTGTGTGTACATCGGGGCGTGTATTGTGTGTGTTACATCTGGGCGTGTATTGTGTGTGTACATCGGGGCGTGTATTGTGTGTGTTACATCTGGGCGTGTCTTGTGTGTGTTACATCTGGGCGTGTATTATGTGTGTTACATCTGGGCGTGTATTATGTGTGTGTTACATCGGGGCGTGTATTATGTGTGTTACATCTGGGCGTGTATTGTGTGTGTTACATCTGGGCGTGTATTGTGTGTGTTACATCTGGCCGTGTATTGTGTGTGTTACATCTGGGCGTGTATTATGTGTGGTTTACATCTGGGCGTGTATTGTGTGTGTTACATCTGGGCGTGTCTTGTGTGTGTTACATCTGGGCGTGTCTTGTGTGTGTTACATCTGGGCGTGTATTGTGTGTGTTACATCTGGGCGTGTATTGTGTGTGTTACATCTGGGTGTGTATTGTGTGTGTTACATCTGGGCGTGTATTGTGTGTGTTACATCTGGGCGTGTATTATGTGTTACATCTGGGCGTGTATTGTGTGTGTTACATCTGGGCGTGTCTTGTGTGTGTTACATCTGGACGTGTATTGTGTGTGTTACATCTGGGCGTGTATTGTGTGTTACATCTGGGCGTGTATTGTGTGTTACATCTGGGCGTGTATTGTGTGTGTTACATCTGGGCGTGTATTATGTGTGTGTTACATCTGGGCGTGTATTGTGTGTTACATCTGGGCGTGTATTGTGTGTGTTACATCTGGGCGTGTATTATGTGTGTGTTACATCTGGGCGTGTATTATGTGTGTGTTACATCTGGGCGTGTATTGTGTGTGTTACATCTGGGCGTGTATTGTGTGTGTACATCGGGGCGTGTATTGTGTGTGTACATCGGGGCGTGTATTGTGTGTGTTACATCTGGGCGTGTATTATGTGTGTGTTACATCTGGGCGTGTATTGTGTGTTACATCTGGGCGTGTATTGTGTGTGTTACATCTGGGCGTGTATTATGTGTGTGTTACATCTGGGCGTGTATTATGTGTGTGTTACATCTGGGCGTGTATTGTGTGTGTTACATCTGGGCGTGTATTGTGTGTGTACATCGGGGCGTGTATTGTGTGTGTACATCGGGGCGTGTATTGTGTGTGTTACATCTGGGCGTGTATTGTGTGTGTACATCGGGGCGTGTATTGTGTGTGTTACATCTGGGCGTGTCTTGTGTGTGTTACATCTGGGCGTGTATTATGTGTGTTACATCTGGGCGTGTATTATGTGTGTGTTACATCGGGGCGTGTATTATGTGTGTTACATCTGGGCGTGTATTGTGTGTGTTACATCTGGGCGTGTATTGTGTGTGTTACATCTGGCCGTGTATTGTGTGTGTTACATCTGGGCGTGTATTATGTGTGGTTTACATCTGGGCGTGTATTGTGTGTGTTACATCTGGGCGTGTCTTGTGTGTGTTACATCTGGGCGTGTCTTGTGTGTGTTACATCTGGGCGTGTCTTGTGTGTGTTACATCTGGGCGTGTATTGTGTGTGTTACATCTGGGCGTGTCTTGTGTGTGTTACATCTGGGCGTGTATTGTGTGTGTTACATCTGGGCGTGTATTGTGTGTGTTACATCTGGGCGTGTATTGTGTGTGTTACATCTGGGCGTGTATTGTGTGTGTTACATCTGGGCGTGTATTGTGTGTGTTACATCTGGGCGTGTATTGTGTGTGTTACATCTGGGCGTGTATTGTGTGTGTTACATCTGGGCGTGTATTGTGTGTGTTACATCTGGGTGTGTATTGTGTGTTACATCTGGGCGTGTATTGTGTGTGTTACATCTGGGCGTGTCTTGTGTGTGTTACATCTGGGCGTGTATTGTGTGTGTTACATCTGGGCGTGTATTGTGTGTGTTACATCTGGGCGTGTATTGTGTGTGTTACATCTGGGCGTGTCTTGTGTGTGTTACATCTGGGCGTGTCTTGTGTGTGTTACATCTGGGCGTGTCTTGTGTGTGTAACATCTGGGCGTGTCTTGTGTGTGTTACATCTGGGCGTGTATTATGTGTGTTACATCTGGGCGTGTCTTGTGTGTGTTACATCTGGGCGTGTCTTGTGTGTGTAACATCTGGGCGTGTATTGTGTGTGTTACATCTTGGCGTGTATTGTGTGTGTTACATCTGGGCGTGTATTGTGTGTGTTACATCTGGGTGTGTATTGTGTGTTACATCTGGGCGTGTATTGTGTGTGTTACATCTGGGCGTGTATTGTGTGTGTACATCTGGGCGTGTATTGTGTGTGTACATCTGGGCGTGTATTGTGTGTGTTACATCTGGGCGTGTATTATGTGTGTTACATCTGGGCGTGTATTATGTGTGTTACATCGGGGCGTGTATTATGTGTGTTACATCTGGGCGTGTATTGTGTGTGTTACATCTGGGTGTGTATTGTGTGTTACATCTGGGCGTGTATTGTGTGTACATCTGGGCGTGTCTTGTGTGTGTTACATCTGGGTGTGTATTGTGTGTTACATCTGGGCGTGTATTGTGTGTGTACATCTGGGCGTGTATTGTGTGTGTTACATCGGGGTGTGTATTGTGTGTTACATCTGGGCGTGTATTGTGTGTACATCTGGGCGTGTATTGTGTGTGTTACATCTGGGCGTGTCTTGTGTGTGTTACATCTGGGCGTGTATTGTGTGTGTACATCTGGGCGTGTATTAGGTGTGTTACATCTGGGCGTGTATTGTGTGTGTTACATCTGGGCGTGTATTGTGTGTGTTACATCTGGGCGTGTATTGTGTGTGTTACATCTGGGCGTGTATTGTGTGTGTTACATCTGGGCGTGTATTGTGTGTGTTACATCTGGGCGTGTATTGTGTGTGTACATCTGGGCGTGTATTGTGTGTGTACATCTGGGCGTGTATTGTGTGTGTTACATCTGGGCGTGTATTATGTGTGTTACATCTGGGCGTGTATTATGTGTGTTACATCGGGGCGTGTATTATGTGTGTTACATCTGGGCGTGTATTGTGTGTTACATCTGGGTGTGTATTGTGTGTTACATCTGGGCGTGTATTGTGTGTACATCTGGGCGTGTCTTGTGTGTGTTACATCTGGGTGTGTATTGTGTGTTACATCTGGGCGTGTATTGTGTGTGTACATCTGGGCGTGTATTGTGTGTGTTACATCGGGGTGTGTATTGTGTGTACATCTGGGCGTGTATTGTGTGTACATCTGGGCGTGTATTGTGTGTGTTACATCTGGGCGTGTCTTGTGTGTGTTACATCTGGGCGTGTATTGTGTGTGTTACATCTGGGCGTGTATTAGGTGTGTTACATCTGGGCGTGTATTGTGTGTGTTACATCTGGGCGTGTATTGTGTGTGTTACATCTGGGCGTGTATTGTGTGTACATCTGGGCGTGTATTGTGTGTGTTACATCTGGGCGTGTCTTGTGTGTGTTACATCTGGGCGTGTATTGTGTGTGTTACATCTGGGCGTGTATTAGGTGTGTTACATCTGGGCGTGTATTGTGTGTGTTACATCGGGGCGTGTATTATGTGTGTTACATCTGGGCGTGTATTGTGTGTTACATCTGGGTGTGTATTGTGTGTTACATCTGGGCGTGTATTGTGTGTACATCTGGGCGTGTCTTGTGTGTGTTACATCTGGGTGTGTATTGTGTGTTACATCTGGGCGTGTATTGTGTGTGTACATCTGGGCGTGTATTGTGTGTGTTACATCGGGGTGTGTATTGTGTGTACATCTGGGCGTGTATTGTGTGTACATCTGGGCGTGTATTGTGTGTGTTACATCTGGGCGTGTCTTGTGTGTGTTACATCTGGGCGTGTATTGTGTGTGTTACATCTGGGCGTGTATTAGGTGTGTTACATCTGGGCGTGTATTGTGTGTGTTACATCTGGGCGTGTATTGTGTGTGTTACATCTGGGCGTGTATTGTGTGTGTTACATCTGGGCGTGTATTGTGTGTGTTACATCTGGGCGTGTATTAGGTGTGTTACATCTGGGCGTGTATTGTGTGTGTTACATCTGGGCGTGTATTGTGTGTGTTACATCTGGGCGTGTATTGTGTGTGTTACATCTGGGCGTGTATTGTGTGTGTTACATCGGGGCGTGTATTGTGTGTGTTACATCTGGGCGTGTATTGTGTGTGTTACATCTGGGCGTGTATTGTGTGTGTTACATCTGGGCGTGTATTAGGTGTGTTACATCTGGGCGTGTATTGTGTGTGTTACATCGGGGCGTGTATTATGTGTGTTACATCTGGGCGTGTATTGTGTGTTACATCTGGGTGTGTATTGTGTGTTACATCTGGGCGTGTATTGTGTGTACATCTGGGCGTGTCTTGTGTGTGTTACATCTGGGCGTGTATTGTGTGTGTTACATCTGGGTGTGTATTGTGTGTTACATCTGGGCGTGTATTGTGTGTGTACATCTGGGCGTGTATTGTGTGTGTTACATCGGGGTGTGTATTGTGTGTACATCTGGGCGTGTATTGTGTGTACATCTGGGCGTGTATTGTGTGTGTTACATCTGGGCGTGTCTTGTGTGTGTTACATCTGGGCGTGTATTGTGTGTGTTACATCTGGGCGTGTATTAGGTGTGTTACATCTGGGCGTGTATTGTGTGTGTTACATCTGGGCGTGTATTGTGTGTGTTACATCTGGGCGTGTATTGTGTGTGTTACATCTGGGCGTGTATTGTGTGTGTTACATCTGGGCGTGTATTAGGTGTGTTACATCTGGGCGTGTATTGTGTGTGTTACATCTGGGCGTGTATTGTGTGTGTTACATCTGGGCGTGTATTGTGTGTGTTACATCTGGGCGTGTATTGTGTGTGTTACATCGGGGCGTGTATTGTGTGTGTTACATCTGGGCGTGTATTGTGTGTGTTACATCTGGGCGTGTATTGTGTGTGTTACATCTGGGCGTGTATTAGGTGTGTTACATCTGGGCGTGTATTGTGTGTGTTACATCTGGGCGTGTATTATGTGTGTTACATCTGGGCGTGTATTAGGTGTGTTACATCTGGGCGTGTATTGTGTGTGTTACATCGGGGCGTGTTTACTTCTTTTACTAGCTGGGCGTTGTGAATGGGAGTGTATGATGCTGACCAATCAGTGACGAATCAACATCATCCACTTCTCTTCGTTACCACCCAGCTTCTGGCAGTGCAGACACAGCACTGCATCGTGTCAGCACCAGAGGCTACAGTTGATTCTGCAGTCCATGTAGCTACTTACCTGCAAACGCCGATGCTGCTGCAGAATCAACTGTAGCCTCTGGTGCTGATATGGCCGACACGATGCAGGACCTGTGAGTGACGACACAGCGTGATCTCTGGAGAACACGCTGTGTCTGCACTGCCAGAAGCTGGGTGGTAACGAAGAGAAGTGGATGATGCTGATTGGTCACTGATTCGTCAGCATCATACACTTCTATTCACAATGCCCAGCTAGTAAAACAAGTAAAAACGCCCAGATGTAACACACACAATACACGCCCAGATGTAACACACACAATACACGCCCAGATGTAACACACACAATACACGCCCAGATGTAACACACACAATACACGCCCAGATGTAACACACACAATACACGCCCAGATGTAACACACACAATACACGCCCAGATGTAACACACACAATACACGCCCAGATGTTACACACATAATACACGCCCAGATGTAACACACAATACACGCCCCGATGTAACACACATAATACACGCCCAGATGTAACACACACAATACACGCCCAGATGTAACACACACAAGACACGCCCAGATGTAACACACACAAGACACGCCCAGATGTAACACACAATACACGCCCAGATGTAACACACACAAGACACGCCCAGATGTAACACACACAAGACACGCCCAGATGTAACACACACAAGACACGCCCAGATGTAACACACAATACACGCCCAGATGTAACACACACAAGACACGCCCAGATGTAACACACAATACACGCCCAGATGTAACACACACAAGACACGCCCAGATGTAACACATGTAAAAAATGCTTGTTTTTGAAAAAAACAAAACGTTACTGTTCTCTCCATTGCAGCGCCGATCACAGGCAATACGAGATAGGGGTTTGAGAATCTGGTGACAGCCGCTTTAAGCGTCTGATTTTTATGTTGTGTTTTTTATTAAATGCTGTTTTGGCCAGTGGCGCGCTGCGGGGGGGGGGGGGAGGGTCTGTGGCGCGCTGCGGGGGGGGGGGGGGGGGTCTGTGGCGCGCTGCGGGGGGGGGGGGGGTCTGTGGCGCGCTGGGGAGGGGGGGGGGTCTGTGGTGCCCTGGGTTGTAGTTGCGGGTTGTGTATGATCCAGCCGCTCCGCCCGTGCCCCTTTGCGCCTCATGTGGACGGCCTCCTGTAAGTCTTTACCCATCAGGGGCGTTTATCACATGTCCACGGGATCGGTCATAAATGTCACAGATGCGGGTCCCACCTCTCTAGAACGGGGCCGTCCGTCCCCCCCGTAGGGGTTTTTATGCACTCGCAGCAAAAAAAAAAAAAAAGGTGTCATTCTCTTTCTTGCCGTGGACCCGCCGCTGACCTCACAATGAAATCAAGGGGCGGCAAAGAACGGTTATTTTGGCCGCAACGTTCAATGGCCGTGGGCTAAAAACTCGGCAAGAAATTGTAGGCAGGTCAAAATCTAATTTGAGGCGGATTATTCTGCCTGCAAATAAACGTAGTGTGAACAGGGCCCAATGCTCCAGCACGCGTTCAGAATATCGTCGTCATGGTGGAGCTGCGATCCTGCCGCGGACCCTCCGTCCCGCCACGTCCTCCTCACACGCCTGCTTTGGGCCTGGACCGCCCTCCGTGGTTTTCTCATTCATTTAGTAAAAATATGTGAAGAAAAGAGAAACAAATAGCGGCGCGTTCCGTTATGCGCCAAGTCCCAGTTCTGTTCTCACGGAGGCACCGGGATTAATCCTGGGGCTCGTTCACGTGGCCGCATTCCGGCTCCAGCCACGACACGACCACCGACAAGTTCCCAGAGGCTTTTACTAGATCTGTGTCTGACGAGGGCGGCGGAATCCACCGCAGATGTAAGAATTATTATAACGTGCGGCGCCGGAGCGTCAGCCTCGCGCCTCCTCACGATGGAAGAACTTTTATTATTAATGTTGGCAAAGTCTCGTTTTGGTATCGCAATATTACAAAGTATCGCGACAACCCAACCCGGGACCGCTATTACTCAGCTTATTAATGATACAGAGGATGGGGGTAGTAGTAGCGGATGACACCGAGCGATGGAATAATGTTCAGTCTGTGGAGGATGTTCATAAATTACAGGAGGATTTAGACACTGAATGTTTAGGCCTCAACTTGGAAAATTAACTTTAATATAGATAAATGTAAAGTTCTGCATCTGGGAGTAATAGTCTGCAGCATCATATGTCCTAGAGGAGCTACACTGGGGGTAATAGTCTGCAGCATCATATGTCCTAGGAGGAGCTACACTGGGGGTAATAGTCTGCAGCATCATATGTCCTAGAGGAGCTACACTGGTGGTAATAATCTGCAGCATCACATGTCCTAGAGGAGCTACACTGGGAGTAATAATCTGCAGGATCATATGTCCTAGAGGAGCTACACTGGTGGTAATAATCTGCAGCATCATATGTCCTAGAGGAGCTACACTGGGGGTAATAGTCTGCAGCATCATATGTCCTAGAGGAGCTACACTGGTGGTAATAATCTGCAGCATCACATGTCCTAGAGGAGCTACACTGGGAGTAATAATCTGCAGGATCATATGTCCTAGAGGAGCTACACTGGGGGTAATAGTCTGCAGCATCATATGTCCTAGAGGAGCTACACTGGTGGTAATAATCTGCAGCATCATATGTCCTAGAGGAGCTACACTGGGAGTAATAATCTGCAGCATCATATGTCCTAGAGGAGCTACACTGGGAGTAATAATCTGCAGCATCATATGTCCTAGAGGATCTTCACTGGGAGTAATAATCTGCAGCATCATATGTCCTAGAGGGAGCTACACTGGGAGTAATAATCTGCAGCATCATATGTCCTAGGGGGAGCTACACTGGGGGTAATAGTCTGCAGCATCATATGTCCTAGAGGAGCTACACTGGGAGTAATAATCTGCAGCATCATATGTCCTAGGAGGAGCTACAATGGGAGTAATAATCTGCAGCATCATATGTCCTAGGGGGAGCTACACTGGGGGTAATAATCTACAGCATCATATGTCCTAGGGGGAGCTACACTGGGGGTAATAGTCTGCAGCATCATATGTCCTAGAGGAGCTACACTGGGAGTAATAATCTGCAGCATCATATGTCCTAGAGGAGCTACACTTGGGGTAATAATCTGCAGCATCATATGTCCTAGGGGGAGCTACACTGGGAGTAATAATCTGCAGCATCATATGTCCTAGAGGAGCTACACTGGGGGTAATAGTCTGCAGCATCATATGTCCTAGAGGAGCTACACTGGGAGTAATAATCTGCAGCATCATATGTCCTAGAGGAGCTACACTTGGGGTAATAATCTGCAGCATCATATGTCCTAGGGGGAGCTACACTGGGAGTAATAATCTGCAGCATCATATGTCCTAGAGGAGCTACACTGGGGGTAATAATCTACAGCATCATATGTCCTAGGAGGAGCTACACTGGGAGTAATAATCTGCAGCATCATATGTCCTAGAGGAGCTACACTGGGGGTAATAATCTGCAGGCATCATATGTCCTAGGAGGAGCTACAATGTGAGTAATAATCTGCAGCATCATATGTCCTAGGAGGAGCTACAATGGGAATAATAATCTGCAGCATCATATGTCCTAGAGGAGCTACACTGGGAGTAATCATCTGCAGCATCATAAATCATAGGGGGAGCTACACTGGGAGTATTAATCTGCAGGATCATATGTCATAGGGGGAGCTACACTGGGGGTAATAATCTGCAGCATCATGTGTCCTAGAGGAGCTACACTGGGAGTAATAATCTGCAGCATCATATGTCCTAGGAGGAGCTACAATGGGAGTAATAATCTGCAGCATCATATGTCCTAGGGGGAGATACACTGGGAGTAATAATCTGCAGAATCATATGTCCTAGGGGGAGCTACACTGGTGGTAATAATCTGCAGCATCATATGTCCTAGGGGGAGATACACTGGTGGTAATAATCTGCAGCATCATATGTCCTAGGGGGAGCTACACTGGGGGTAATAATCTGCAGCATCATGTGTCCTAGAGGAGCTACACTGGGGGTAATAATCTGCAGCATCATATGTCCTAGAGGAGCTACACTGGGGGTAATAATCTGCAGCATCATATGTCCTAGGGGGAGATACACTGGGAGTAATAATCTGCAGCATCATATGTCCTAGGGGGAGCTACACCGGGAGTAATAATCTGCAGAATCATATGTCCTCGAGGAGCTACACTGGGGGTAATCATCTGCAGCATCATATGTCCTAGGGGGAGCTACACTGGGAGTAATAATCTGCAGCATCATATGTCCTAGAGGAGCTACACTGGGAGTAATAATCTGCAGGCATCATATGTCCTAGGGGGACCTACACTGGGAGTAATAATCTGCAGCATCATATGTCCTAGAGGGCGCTACACTGGGAGTAATAATCTGCAGCATCATATGTCCTAGAGGAGCTACACGGGGTAATAATCTGCAGGCATCATATATCCTAGGAGGAGCTACAATGGGAGTAATAATCTGCAGCATCATATGTCCTAGAGGAGCTACACTGGGGGTAATAATCTGCAGCATCATATGTCCTAGAGGAGCTACACTGGGAGTAATAATCTGCAGAATCATGTCATAGAGGAGCTACACTGGGAGTAATCTGCAGCATCATATGTCCTAGGGGGAGCTACATTGGGGGTAATAATCTGCAGCATCACATGTCCTAGAGGAGCTACACTGGGGGTAATAATCTGCAGCATCATATGTCCTAGAGGAGCTATACTAGGGGTAATAATCTGCAGCATCATATGTCCTAGGAGGAGCTACACGGAGTAATAATCTGCAGCATCACATCTCCTAGGGGGAGCTACACTGGGAGTAATAATCTGCAGCATCATATGTCCTAGAGGAGCTACACTGGGGGTAATAATCTGCAGCATCATATGTCCTAGGGGGAGCTACACTGGGAGTAATAATCTGCAGCATCATATGTCCTAGGGGGAGCTACACTGGGGGTAATAATCTGCAGCATCATATGTCCTAGGGGGAGCTACACTGGTAGTAATAATTTGTAGGATCATGTCATAGAGGAGCTACACTGGGAGTAATAATCTGCAGCATCATATGTCCTAGGGGGAGCTACATTGGGGGTAATAATCTGCAGCATCACATGTCCTAGAGGAGCTACACGGGGGGTAATAATCTGCAGCATCATATGTCCTAGGGGGTGCTACACTGGGAGTAATAATCTGCAGCATTATATGTCCTAGAGGAGCTACACTGGGGGTAATAATCTGCAGCATCATATGTCCTAGAGGAGCTATACTAGGGGTAATAATCTACAGCATCATATGTCCTAGGGGGAGCTACACTGGGAGTAATAATCTGCAGCATCATATGTCCTAGAGGAGCTACACTGGGGGTAATAATCTGCAGCATCATATGTCCTAGGGGGAGCTACACTGGGAGTAATAATCTTCAGCATTATATGTCCTAGAGGAGCTACACTGGGGGTAATAATCTGCAGCATCATATGTCCTAGAGGAGCTATACTAGGGGTAATAATCTACAGCATCATATGTCCTAGGGGGAGCTACACTGGGATTAATAATCTGCAGCATCATATGTCCTAGAGGAGCTACACTGGGGGTAATAATCTGCAGCATCATATGTCCTAGGGGGAGCTACACTGGGAGTAATAATCTGCAGCATCATATGTCCTAGGGGGAGCTACACTGGGGGTAATAATCTGCAGCATCATATGTCCTAGGGGGAGCTACACTGGGAGTAATAATCTGCAGAATCATATGTCCTAGGGGGAGCTACACTGGGAGTAATAATCTGAAGCATCATATGTCCTAGAGGGCGCTACACTGGGAGTAATAATCTGCAGCATCATATGTCCTAGAGGAGCTACACTGGGGGTAATAATCTGCAGGCATCATATGTCCTAGGAGGAGCTACAATGGGAATAATAATCTGCAGCATCACATGTCCTAGAGGAGCTACACTGGGAGTAATAATCTGCAGCATCATATGTCCTAGAGGAGCTACACTGGGAGTAATAATCTGCAGCATCATATGTCCTAGAGGAGCTACACTGGGAGTAATAATCTGCAGCATCATAAATCCTATGGGGAGCTAGACTGGGAGTAATAATCTGCAGGATCATGTGTCCTAGGGGGAGCTACACTGGAGGTAATAATCTGCAGCATCATATGTCCTAGAGGAGCTACACTGGGGGTAATAATCTGAAGCATCACATGTCCTAGAGGAGCTACACTGGGAGTAATAGTCTGCAGCATCATATGTCCTAGAGGAGCTACACTGGGGGTAATAATCTGCAGCATCATATGTCCTAGAGGAGCTACACTGGGAGTAATAATCTGCAGCATCATAAATCCTATGGGGAGCTAGACTGGGAGTAATAATCTGCAGGATCATGTGTCCTAGGGGGAGCTACACTGGGAGTAATAATCTGCAGAATCATATGTCCTAGGGGGAGCTACACTGGGAGTAATAATCTGCAGAATCATATGTCCTAGAGGAGCTAAAATGGGTGATAATCTGCATCATCATATGTCCTAGGGGGAGCTACACTGGGAGTAATAATCTGAAGCATCATATGTCCTAGAGGAGCTACACTGGGAGTAATAATCTGCAGGCATCATATGTCCTAGGGGGACCTACACTATGAGTAATAATCTGCAGCATCATATGTCCTAGAGGGCGCTACACTGGGAGTAATAATCTGCAGCATCATATGTCCTAGGAGGAGCTACACTGGGAGTAATAATCTGCAGCATCATATGTCCTAGAGGAGCTACACTGGGAGTAATAATCTGCAGCATCATATGTCCTAGAGGAGCTACACTGGGGGTAATAATCTGCAGCATCATATGTCCAAGAGGGCGCTACACTGGGAGTAATAATCTGCAGCATCATATGTCCTAGAGGAGCTACACTGGGGGTAATAATCTGCAGCATCATATGTCCTAGAGGAGCTACACTGGGGGTAATAATCTGCAGATCATATGTCCTAGAGGAGCTACACTGGGAGTAATAATCTGCAGCATCATATGTCCTAGGAGGAGCTACACGGAGTAATAATCTGCAGCATCACATCTCCTAGGGGGAGCTACACTGGGAGTAATAATCTGCAGCATCATATGTCCTAGAGGAGCTACACTGGGGGTAATAATCTGCAGCATCATATGTCCTAGGGGGAGCTACACTGGGAGTAATAATCTGCAGCATCATATGTCCTAGGGGGAGCTACACTGGGGGTAATAATCTGCAGCATCATATGTCCTAGGGGGAGCTACACTGGTAGTAATAATTTGCAGGATCATGTCATAGAGGAGCTACACTGGGAGTAATAATCTGCAGCATCATATGTCCTAGGGGGAGCTACATTGGGGGTAATAATCTGCAGCATCACATGTCCTAGAGGAGCTACACGGGGGGTAATAATCTGCAGCATCATATGTCCTAGGGGGTGCTACACTGGGAGTAATAATCTGCAGCATTATATGTCCTAGAGGAGCTACACTGGGGGTAATAATCTGCAGCATCATATGTCCTAGAGGAGCTATACTAGGGGTAATAATCTACAGCATCATATGTCCTAGGGGGAGCTACACTGGGAGTAATAATCTGCAGCATCATATGTCCTAGAGGAGCTACACTGGGGGTAATAATCTGCAGCATCATATGTCCTAGGGGGAGCTACACTGGGAGTAATAATCTTCAGCATTATATGTCCTAGAGGAGCTACACTGGGGGTAATAATCTGCAGCATCATATGTCCTAGAGGAGCTATACTAGGGGTAATAATCTACAGCATCATATGTCCTAGGGGGAGCTACACTGGGAGTAATAATCTGCAGCATCATATGTCCTAGAGGAGCTACACTGGGGGTAATAATCTGCAGCATCATATGTCCTAGGGGGAGCTACACTGGGAGTAATAATCTGCAGCATCATATGTCCTAGGGGGAGCTACACTGGGGGTAATAATCTGCAGCATCATATGTCCTAGGGGGAGCTACACTGGGAGTAATAATCTGCAGAATCATATGTCCTAGGGGGAGCTACACTGGGAGTAATAATCTGAAGCATCATATGTCCTAGAGGGCGCTACACTGGGAGTAATAATCTGCAGCATCATATGTCCTAGAGGAGCTACACTGGGGGTAATAATCTGCAGGCATCATATGTCCTAGGAGGAGCTACAATGGGAATAATAATCTGCAGCATCACATGTCCTAGAGGAGCTACACTGGGAGTAATAATCTGCAGCATCATATGTCCTAGAGGAGCTACACTGGGAGTAATAATCTGCAGCATCATATGTCCTAGAGGAGCTACACTGGGAGTAATAATCTGCAGCATCATAAATCCTATGGGGAGCTAGACTGGGAGTAATAATCTGCAGGATCATGTGTCCTAGGGGGAGCTACACTGGAGGTAATAATCTGCAGCATCATATGTCCTAGAGGAGCTACACTGGGGGTAATAATCTGAAGCATCACATGTCCTAGAGGAGCTACACTGGGAGTAATAGTCTGCAGCATCATATGTCCTAGAGGAGCTACACTGGGGGTAATAATCTGCAGCATCATATGTCCTAGAGGAGCTACACTGGGAGTAATAATCTGCAGCATCATAAATCCTATGGGGAGCTAGACTGGGAGTAATAATCTGCAGGATCATGTGTCCTAGGGGGAGCTACACTGGGAGTAATAATCTGCAGAATCATATGTCCTAGGGGGAGCTACACTGGGAGTAATAATCTGCAGAATCATATGTCCTAGAGGAGCTAAAATGGGTGATAATCTGCATCATCATATGTCCTAGGGGGAGCTACACTGGGAGTAATAATCTGAAGCATCATATGTCCTAGAGGAGCTACACTGGGAGTAATAATCTGCAGGCATCATATGTCCTAGGGGGACCTACACTATGAGTAATAATCTGCAGCATCATATGTCCTAGAGGGCGCTACACTGGGAGTAATAATCTGCAGCATCATATGTCCTAGGAGGAGCTACACTGGGAGTAATAATCTGCAGCATCATATGTCCTAGAGGAGCTACACTGGGAGTAATAATCTGCAGCATCATATGTCCTAGAGGAGCTACACTGGGGGTAATAATCTGCAGCATCATATGTCCAAGAGGGCGCTACACTGGGAGTAATAATCTGCAGCATCATATGTCCAAGAGGAGCTACACTGGGGGTAATAATCTGCAGCATCATATGTCCTAGAGGAGCTACACTGGGGGTAATAATCTGCAGATCATATGTCCTAGAGGAGCTACACTGGGAGTAATAATCTGCAGCATCATATGTCCTAGGAGGAGCTACAATGGGAGTAATAATCTGCAGCATCATATGTCCTAGAGGAGCTACACTGGGAGTAATAATCTGCAGCATCATATGTCCTAGAGGAGCTACACTGGGAGTAATAATCTGCAGGCATCATATGTCCTAGGGGGAGCTACACTGGGAGTAATAATCTGCAGCATCATATGTCCTAGAGGAGCTACACTTGGAGTATTAATCTGCAGCATCATGTCCTAGGGGGAGCTACACTGGGGGTAATAATCTGCAGCATCATATGTCATAGAGGAGCTACACTGGGGGTAATAATCTGCAGCATCATATGTCCTAGGAGGAGCTACACTGGGAGTAATAATCTGCGGCATCACATGTCCTAGGGGGAGCTACACTGGGGGTAATAATCTGCAGCATCATATGTCATAGAGGAGCTACACTGGGGGTAATAATCTGCAGCATCATATGTCCTAGGGGGAGCTACACTGGGAGTAATAATCTGCAGCATCATATGTCCTAGGGGGAGCTACACTGGGGGTAATAATCTGCAGCATCATATGTCATAGAGGAGCTACACTGGGGGTAATAATCTGCAGCATCATATGTCCTAGGGGGAGCTACACTGGGAGTAATAATCTGCAGCATCATATGTCCTAGGGGGAGCTACACTGGGGGTAATAATCTGCAGCATCATATGTCCTAGGGGGAGCTACACTGGTAGTAATAATCTGCAGCATCATATGTCCTAGGGGGAGCTACACTGGGGGTAATAATCTGCAGCATCATATGTCCTAGGGGGAGCTACACTGGTAGTAATAATTTGCAGCATCATATGTCCTAGGGGGAGCTACACTGGGAGTAATAATCTGAAGCATCATATGTCCTAGAGGGCGCTACACTGGGAGTAATAATCTGCAGCATCATATGTCCTAGAGGAGCTACACTGGGGGTAATAATCTGCAGGCATCATATGTCCTAGGAGGAGATACAATGGGAATAATAATCTGCAGCATCACATGTCCTAGAGGAGCTACACTGGGAGTAATAATCTGAAGCATCATATGTCCTAGAGGGCGCTACACTGGGAGTAATAATCTGCAGCATCATATGTCCTAGAGGAGCTACACTGGGGGTAATAATCTGCAGGCATCATATGTCCTAGGAGGAGATACAATGGGAATAATAATCTGCAGCATCATATGTCCTAGGGGGAGCTACACTGGGAGTAATAATCTGAAGCATCATATGTCCTAGAGGGCGCTACACTGGGAGTAATAATCTGCAGCATCATATGTCCTAGAGGAGCTACACTGGGGGTAATAATCTGCAGGCATCATATGTCCTAGGAGGAGATACAATGGGAATAATAATCTGCAGCATCACATGTCCTAGAGGAGCTACACTGGGAGTAATAATCTGCAGCATCATATGTCCTAGAGGAGCTACACTGGGAGTAATAATCTGCAGCATCATATGTCCTAGAGGAGCTACACTGGGAGTAATAATCTGCAGCATCATATGTCCTAGGGGGAGCTACACTGGTGGTAATAATCTGCAGCATCATATGTCCTAGAGGAGCTACACTGGGGGTAATAATCTGCAGCATCACATGTCCTAGAGGAGCTACACTGGGAGTAATAGTCTGCAGCATCATATGTCCTAGAGGAGCTACACTGGGGGTAATAATCTGCAGCATCATATGTCCTAGAGGAGCTACACTGGGAGTAATAATCTGCAGCATCATATGTCCTAGGGGGAGCTATACTGGGAGTAAAAATCTGAAGCATCATATGTCCTAGAGGAGCTACACTGGGAGTAATAATCTGCAGGCATCATATGTCCTAGGGGGACCTACACTGGGAGTAATAATCTGCAGCATCATATGTCCTAGAGGGCGCTACACTGGGAGTAATAATCTGCAGCATCATATGTCCTAGAGGAGCTACACTGGGGGTAATAATCTGCAGGCATCATATGTCCTAGGAGGAGCTACAATGGGAATAATAATCTGCAGCATCACATGTCCTAGAGGAGCTACACTGGGAGTAATAATCTGCAGCATCATATGTCCTAGAGGAGCTACACTGGGAGTAATAATCTGCAGCATCACATGTCCTAGAGGAGCTACACTGGGAGTAATAATCTACAGCATCATATGTCCTAGAGGAGCTACACTGGGGGTAATAATCTGCAGCATCATATGTCCTAGAGGAGCTACACTGGGAGTAATAATCTGCAGCATCATATGTCCTAGGGGGAGCTATACTGGGAGTAAAAATCTGAAGCATCATATGTCCTAGAGGAGCTACACTGGGAGTAATAATCTGCAGGCATCATATGTCCTAGGGGGACCTACACTGGGAGTAATAATCTGCAGCATCATATGTCCTAGAGGGCGCTACACTGGGAGTAATAATCTGCAGCATCATATGTCCTAGAGGAGCTACACTGGGGGTAATAATCTGCAGGCATCATATGTCCTAGGAGGAGCTACAATGGGAATAATAATCTGCAGCATCACATGTCCTAGAGGAGCTACACTGGGAGTAATAATCTGCAGCATCATATGTCCTAGAGGAGCTACACTGGGAGTAATAATCTGCAGCATCATATGTCCTAGGGGGAGCTACACTGGTGGTAATAATCTGCAGCATCATATGTCCTAGAGGAGCTACACTGGGGGTAATAATCTGCAGCATCACATGTCCTAGAGGAGCTACACTGGGAGTAATAATCTACAGCATCATATGTCCTAGAGGAGCTACACTGGGAGTAATAATCTGCAGCATCATATGTCCTAGGGGGAGCTACACTGGGAGTAATAATCTGCAGAATCATATGTCCTAGGGGGAGCTACACTGGGAGTAATAATCTGAAGCATAATATGTCCTAGAGGGCGCTACACTGGGAGTAATAATCTGCAGCATCATATGTCCTAGAGGAGCTACACTGGGGGTAATAATCTGCAGGCATCATATGTCCTAGGAGGAGCTACAATGGGAATAATAATCTGCAGCATCACATGTCCTAGAGGAGCTACACTGGGAGTAATAATCTGCAGCATCATATGTCCTAGAGGAGCTACACTGGGAGAAATAATCTGCAGCATCATATGTCCTAGGGGGAGCTACACTGGAGGTAATAATCTGCAGCATCATATGTCCTAGAGGAGCTACACTGGGGGTAATAATCTGCAGCATCACATGTCCTAGAGGAGCTACACTGGGAGTAATAGTCTGCAGCATCATATGTCCTAGAGGAGCTACACTGGGGGTAATAATCTGCAGCATCATATGTCCTAGAGGAGCTACACTGGGAGTAATAATCTGCAGCATCATAAATCCTATGGGGAGCTAGACTGGGAGTAATAATCTGCAGGATCATATGTCCTAGAGGAGCTACACTGGGGGTAATAATCTGCAGCATCATGTGTCCTAGGGGGAGCTACACTGGGAGTAATAATCTGCAGAATCATATGTCCTAGGGGGAGCTACACTGGGAGTAATAATCTGCAGAATCATATGTCCTAGAGGAGCTAAAATGGGTGATAATCTGCAGCATCATATGTCCTAGGGGGAGCTACACTGGGAGTAATAATCTGAAGCATCATATGTCCTAGAGGAGCTACACTGGGAGTAATAATCTGCAGGCATCATATGTCCTAGGGGGACCTACACTGGGAGTAATAATCTGCAGCATCATATGTCCTAGAGGGCGCTACACTGGGAGTAATAGTCTGCAGCATCATATGTCCTAGAGGAGCTACACTGGGGGTAATAATCTGCAGCATCATATGTCCTAGAGGAGCTACACTGGGAGTAATAATCTGCAGCATCATATGTCCTAGAGGAGCTACACTGGGGGTAATAATCTGCAGCATCATATGTCCTAGAGGGCGCTACACTGGGAGTAATAATCTGCAGCATCATATGTCCTAGAGGGCGCTACACTGGGAGTAATAATCTGCAGCATCATATGTCCTAGAGGAGCTACACTGGGGGTAATAATCTGCAGGCATCATATGTCCTAGGAGGAGCTACAATGGGAATAATAATCTGCAGCATCACATGTCCTAGAGGAGCTACACTGGGAGTAATAATCTGCAGCATCATATGTCCTAGAGGAGCTACACTGGGAGAAATAATCTGCAGCATCATATGTCCTAGGGGGAGCTACACTGGAGGTAATAATCTGCAGCATCATATGTCCTAGAGGAGCTACACTGGGGGTAATAATCTGCAGCATCACATGTCCTAGAGGAGCTACACTGGGAGTAATAGTCTGCAGCATCATATGTCCTAGGAGGAGCTACACTGGGAGTAATAATCTGCAGCATCATATGTCCTAAGGGGAGCTACACTGGGAGTAATAATCTGCAGCATCATAAATCCTAGAGGAGCTACACTGGGAGTAATAATCTGCAGGATCATATGTCCTAGAGGAGCTACACTGGGGGTAATAATCTGCAGCATTATATGTCCTAGTGGGAGCTACACTGGGAGTAATAATCTGCAGCATCACATGTCCTAGAGGAGCTACACTGGGAGTAATAATCTGCAGCATCATATGTCCTAGGAGGAGCTACTCTGGGGGTAATAGTCTGCAGCATCATATGTCCTAGAGGAGCTACACTGGGAGTAATAATCTGCAGCATCATATGTCCTAGGAGGAGCTACTCTGTGGGTAATAGTCTGCAGCATCATATGTCCTAGAGGAGCTACACTGGGAGTAATAATCTGCAGCATCATATGTCCTAGAGGAGCTACACTTGGGGTAATAATCTGCAGCATCATATGTCCTAGGGGGAGCTACACTGGGAGTAATAATCTGCAGCATCATATGTCCTAGAGGAGCTACACTGGGGGTAATAATCTACAGCATCATATGTCCTAGGAGGAGCTACACTGGGAGTAATAATCTGCAGCATCATATGTCCTAGAGGAGCTACACTGGGGGTAATAATCTGCAGCATCATATGTCCTAGAGGAGCTACACTTGGAGTATTAATCTGCAGCATCATGTCCTAGGGGGAGCTACACTGGGGGTAATAATCTGCAGCATCATATGTCATAGAGGAGCTACACTGGGGGTAATAATCTGCAGCATCATATGTCCTAGGAGGAGCTACACTGGGAGTAATAATCTGCGGCATCACATGTCCTAGGGGGAGCTACACTGGGGGTAATAATCTGCACCATCATATGTCATAGAGGAGCTACACTGGGGGTAATAATCTGCAGCATCATATGTCCTAGGGGGAGCTACACTGGGAGTAATAATCTGCAGCATCATATGTCCTAGGGGGAGCTACACTGGGGGTAATAATCTGCAGCATCATATGTCATAGAGGAGCTACACTGGGGGTAATAATCTGCAGCATCATATGTCCTAGGGGGAGCTACACTGGGAGTAATAATCTGCAGCATCATATGTCCTAGGGGGAGCTACACTGGGGGTAATAATCTGCAGCATCATATGTCCTAGGGGGAGCTACACTGGTAGTAATAATCTGCAGCATCATATGTCCTAGGGGGAGCTACACTGGGGGTAATAATCTGCAGCATCATATGTCCTAGGGGGAGCTACACTGGTAGTAATAATTTGCAGCATCATATGTCCTAGGGGGAGCTACACTGGGAGTAATAATCTGAAGCATCATATGTCCTAGAGGGCGCTACACTGGGAGTAATAATCTGCAGCATCATATGTCCTAGAGGAGCTACACTGGGGGTAATAATCTGCAGGCATCATATGTCCTAGGAGGAGATACAATGGGAATAATAATCTGCAGCATCACATGTCCTAGAGGAGCTACACTGGGAGTAATAATCTGCAGCATCATATGTCCTAGAGGAGCTACACTGGGAGTAATAATCTGCAGCATCATATGTCCTAGAGGAGCTACACTGGGAGTAATAATCTGCAGCATCATATGTCCTAGGGGGAGCTACACTGGTGGTAATAATCTGCAGCATCATATGTCCTAGAGGAGCTACACTGGGGGTAATAATCTGCAGCATCACATGTCCTAGAGGAGCTACACTGGGAGTAATAGTCTGCAGCATCATATGTCCTAGAGGAGCTACACTGGGGGTAATAATCTGCAGCATCATATGTCCTAGAGGAGCTACACTGGGAGTAATAATCTGCAGCATCATATGTCCTAGGGGGAGCTATACTGGGAGTAAAAATCTGAAGCATCATATGTCCTAGAGGAGCTACACTGGGAGTAATAATCTGCAGGCATCATATGTCCTAGGGGGACCTACACTGGGAGTAATAATCTGCAGCATCATATGTCCTAGAGGGCGCTACACCTGGAGTAATAATCTGCAGCATCATATGTCCTAGAGGAGCTACACTGGGGGTAATAATCTGCAGGCATCATATGTCCTAGGAGGAGCTACAATGGGAATAATAATCTGCAGCATCACATGTCCTAGAGGAGCTACACTGGGAGTAATAATCTGCAGCATCATATGTCCTAGAGGAGCTACACTGGGAGTAATAATCTGCAGCATCATATGTCCTAGGGGGAGCTACACTGGTGGTAATAATCTGCAGCATCATATGTCCTAGAGGAGCTACACTGGGGGTAATAATCTGCAGCATCACATGTCCTAGAGGAGCTACACTGGGAGTAATAATCTACAGCATCATATGTCCTAGAGGAGCTACACTGGGAGTAATAATCTGCAGCATCATATGTCCTAGGGGGAGCTACACTGGGAGTAATAATCTGCAGAATCATATGTCCTAGGGGGAGCTACACTGGGAGTAATAATCTGAAGCATAATATGTCCTAGAGGGCGCTACACTGGGAGTAATAATCTGCAGCATCATATGTCCTAGAGGAGCTACACTGGGGGTAATAATCTGCAGGCATCATATGTCCTAGGAGGAGCTACAATGGGAATAATAATCTGCAGCATCACATGTCCTAGAGGAGCTACACTGGGAGTAATAATCTGCAGCATCATATGTCCTAGAGGAGCTACACTGGGAGAAATAATCTGCAGCATCATATGTCCTAGGGGGAGCTACACTGGAGGTAATAATCTGCAGCATCATATGTCCTAGAGGAGCTACACTGGGGGTAATAATCTGCAGCATCACATGTCCTAGAGGAGCTACACTGGGAGTAATAGTCTGCAGCATCATATGTCCTAGAGGAGCTACACTGGGGGTAATAATCTGCAGCATCATATGTCCTAGAGGAGCTACACTGGGAGTAATAATCTGCAGCATCATAAATCCTATGGGGAGCTAGACTGGGAGTAATAATCTGCAGGATCATATGTCCTAGAGGAGCTACACTGGGGGTAATAATCTGCAGCATCATGTGTCCTAGGGGGAGCTACACTGGGAGTAATAATCTGCAGAATCATATGTCCTAGGGGGAGCTACACTGGGAGTAATAATCTGCAGAATCATATGTCCTAGAGGAGCTAAAATTGGTGATAATCTGCAGCATCATATGTCCTAGGGGGAGCTACACTGGGAGTAATAATCTGAAGCATCATATGTCCTAGAGGAGCTACACTGGGAGTAATAATCTGCAGGCATCATATGTCCTAGGGGGACCTACACTGGGAGTAATAATCTGCAGCATCATATGTCCTAGAGGGCGCTACACTGGGAGTAATAGTCTGCAGCATCATATGTCCTAGAGGAGCTACACTGGGGGTAATAATCTGCAGCATCATATGTCCTAGAGGAGCTACACTGGGAGTAATAATCTGCAGCATCATATGTCCTAGAGGAGCTACACTGGGGGTAATAATCTGCAGCATCATATGTCCTAGAGGGCGCTACACTGGGAGTAATAATCTGCAGCATCATATGTCCTAGAGGGCGCTACACTGGGAGTAATAATCTGCAGCATCATATGTCCTAGAGGAGCTACACTGGGGGTAATAATCTGCAGGCATCATATGTCCTAGGAGGAGCTACAATGGGAATAATAATCTGCAGCATCACATGTCCTAGAGGAGCTACACTGGGAGTAATAATCTGCAGCATCATATGTCCTAGAGGAGCTACACTGGGAGAAATAATCTGCAGCATCATATGTCCTAGGGGGAGCTACACTGGAGGTAATAATCTGCAGCATCATATGTCCTAGAGGAGCTACACTGGGGGTAATAATCTGCAGCATCACATGTCCTAGAGGAGCTACACTGGGAGTAATAGTCTGCAGCATCATATGTCCTAGGAGGAGCTACACTGGGAGTAATAATCTGCAGCATCATATGTCCTAGGGGGAGCTACACTGGGAGTAATAATCTGCAGCATCATAAATCCTAGAGGAGCTACACTGGGAGTAATAATCTGCAGGATCATATGTCCTAGAGGAGCTACACTGGGGGTAATAATCTGCAGCATTATATGTCCTAGTGGGAGCTACACTGGGAGTAATAATCTGCAGCATCACATGTCCTAGAGGAGCTACACTGGGAGTAATAATCTGCAGCATCATATGTCCTAGGAGGAGCTACTCTGGGGGTAATAGTCTGCAGCATCATATGTCCTAGAGGAGCTACACTGGGAGTAATAATCTGCAGCATCATATGTCCTAGGAGGAGCTACTCTGGGGGTAATAGTCTGCAGCATCATATGTCCTAGAGGAGCTACACTGGGAGTAATAATCTGCAGCATCATATGTCCTAGAGGAGCTACACTTGGGGTAATAATCTGCAGCATCATAAGTCCTAGGGGGAGCTACACTGGGAGTAATAATCTGCAGCATCATATGTCCTAGAGGAGCTACACTGGGGGTAATAATCTACAGCATCATATGTCCTAGGAGGAGCTACACTGGGAGTAATAATCTGCAGCATCATATGTCCTAGAGGAGCTACACTGGGGGTAATAATCTGCAGGCATAATATGTCCTAGGAGGAGCTACAATGTGAGTAATAATCTGCAGCATCATATGTCCTAGAGGAGCTACACTTGGGGTAATAGTCTGCAGCATCATGTGTCCTAGGGGGAGCTACACTGGGAGTAATCATCTGCAGCATCATAAATCATAGGGGGAGCTACACTGGGAGTATTAATCTGCAGCATCACATGTCCTAGGGGGAGCTACACTGGGGGTAATAATCTGCAGCATCATGTGTCCTAGAGGAGCTACACTGGGGGTAATAATCTGCAGCATCATATGTCCTAGGAGGAGATACACTGGGAGTAATAATCTGCAGAATCATATGTCCTAGGGGGAGATACACTGGTGGTAATAATCTGCAGCATCATATGTCCTAGGGGGAGCTACACTGGGGGTAATAATCTGCAGCATCATGTGTCCTAGAGGAGCTACACTGGGGGTAATAATCTGCAGCATCATATGTCCTAGGGGGAGATACACTGGGAGTAATAATCTGCAGAATCATATGTCCTAGGGGGAGCTACACCAGGAGTAATAATCTGCAGAATCATATGTCCTAGAGGAGCTACACTGGGGGTAATCATCTGCAGCATCATATGTACTAGGGGGAGCTACACTGGGAGTAATAATCTGCAGCATCATATGTCCTAGAGGAGCTACACTGGGAGTAATAATCTGCAGGCATCATATGTCCTAGGGGGACCTACACTGGGAGTAATAATCTGCAGCATCATATGTCCTAGAGGGCGCTACACTGGGAGTAATAATCTGCAGCATCATATGTCCTAGAGGAGCTACACGGGGTAATAATCTGCAGGCATCATATATCCTAGGAGGAGCTACAATGGGAGTAATAATCTGCAGCATCATATGTCCTAGAGGAGCTACACTGGGGGTAATAATCTGCAGCATCATATGTCCTAGAGGAGCTACACTGGGAGTAATAATCTGCAGAATCATGTCATAGAGGAGCTACACTGGGAGTAATCTGCAGCATCATATGTCCTAGGGGGAGCTACATTGGGGGTAATAATCTGCAGCATCACATGTCCTAGAGGAGCTACACTGGGGGTAATAATCTGCAGCATCATATGTCCTAGAGGAGCTATACTAGGGGTAATAATCTGCAGCATCATATGTCCTAGGAGGAGCTACACGGAGTAATAATCTGCAGCATCACATCTCCTAGGGGGAGCTACACTGGGGGTAATAATCTGCAGCATCATATGTCCTAGGGGGAGCTACACTGGGAGTAATAATCTGAAGCATCATATGTCCTAGAGGGCGCTACACTGGGAGTAATAATCTGCAGCATCATATGTCCTAGAGGAGCTACACTGGGGGTAATAATCTGCAGGCATCATATGTCCTAGGAGGAGCTACAATGGGAATAATAATCTGCAGCATCACATGTCCTAGAGGAGCTACACTGGGAGTAATAATCTGCAGCATCATATGTCCTATAGGAGCTACACTAGGAGTAATAATTTGCAGCATCATATGTCCTAGAGGAGCTACACTGGGAGTAATAATCTGCAGGCATCATATGTCCTAGGGGGAGCTACACTGGGAGTAATAATCTGCAGCATCATATGTCCTAGAGGAGCTACACTTGGAGTATTAATCTGCAGCATAATGTCCTAGGGGGAGCTACACTGGGGGTAATAATCTGCAGCATCATATGTCATAGAGGAGCTACACTGGGGGTAATAATCTGCAGCATCATATGTCCTAGGAGGAGCTACACTGGGAGTAATAATCTGCGGCATCACATGTCCTAGGGGGAGCTACACTGGGGGTAATAATCTGCAGCATCATATGTCATAGAGGAGCTTCACTGGGGGTAATAATCTGCAGCATCATATGTCCTAGGAGGAGCTACACTGGGAGTAATAATCTGCAGCATCATATGTCCTAGGGGGAGCTACACTGGGAGTAATAATCTGCAGCATCATAAATCCTAGAGGAGCTACACTGGGAGTAATAATCTGCAGGATCATATGTCCTAGAGGAGCTACACTGGGGGTAATAATCTGCAGCATTATATGTCCTAGTGGGAGCTACACTGGGAGTAATAATCTGCAGCATCACATGTCCAAGAGGAGCTACACTGGGAGTAATACTCTGCAGCATCATATGTCCTAGGAGGAGCTACTCTGGGGGTAATAGTCTGCAGCATCATATGTCCTAGAGGAGCTACACTGGGAGTAATAATCTGCAGCATCATATGTCCTAGGAGGAGCTACTCTGGGGGTAATAGTCTGCAGCATCATGTGTCCTAGGAGGAGCTACACTGGGAGTAATAATCTGCAGCATCATATGTCCTAGAGGAGCTACACTGGGGGTAATAATCTGCAGCATCATATGTCCTAGAGGAGCTACACTGGGAGTAATCATCTGCAGCATCATAAATCATAGGGGGAGCTACACTGGGAGTATTAATCTGCAGCATCACATGTCCTAGGGGGAGCTACACTGGGGGTAATAATCTGCAGCATCATGTGTCCTAGAGGAGCTACACTGGGGGTAATAATCTGCAGCATCATATGTCCTAGGAGGAGATACACTGGGAGTAATAATCTGCAGAATCATATGTCCTAGGGGGAGCTACACTGGTGGTAATAATCTGCAGCATCATATGTCCTAGGGGGAGATACACTGGTGGTAATAATCTGCAGCATCATATGTCCTAGGGGGAGCTACACTGGGGGTAATAATCTGCAGCATCATGTGTCCTAGAGGAGCTACACTGGGGGTAATAATCTGCAGCATCATATGTCCTAGGGGGAGATACACTGGGAGTAATAATCTGCAGAATCATATGTCCTAGGGGGAGCTACACCAGGAGTAATAATCTGCAGAATCATATGTCCTAGAGGAGCTACACTGGGGGTAATCATCTGCAGCATCATATGTCCTAGGGGGAGCTACACTGGGAGTAATAATCTGCAGCATCATATGTCCTAGAGGAGCTACACTGGGAGTAATAATCTGCAGGCATCATATGTCCTAGGGGGACCTACACTGGGAGTAATAATCTGCAGCATCATATGTCCTAGAGGGCGCTACACTGGGAGTAATAATCTGCAGCATCATATGTCCTAGAGGAGCTACACGGGGTAATAATCTGCAGGCATCATATATCCTATGAGGAGCTACAATGGGAGTAATAATCTGCAGCATCATATGTCCTAGAGGAGCTACACTGGGGGTAATAATCTGCAGCATCATATGTCCTAGAGGAGCTACACTGGGAGTAATAATCTGCAGAATCATGTCATAGAGGAGCTACACTGGGAGTAATCTGCAGCATCATATGTCCTAGGGGGAGCTACATTGGGGGTAATAATCTGCAGCATCACATGTCCTAGAGGAGCTACACTGGGGGTAATAATCTGCAGCATCATATGTCCTAGAGGAGCTATACTAGGGGTAATAATCTGCAGCATCATATGTCCTAGGAGGAGCTACACGGAGTAATAATCTGCAGCATCACATCTCCTAGGGGGAGCTACACTGGGAGTAATAATCTGCAGCATCATATGTCCTAGAGGAGCTACACTGGGGGTAATAATCTGCAGCATCATATGTCCTAGGGGGAGCTACACTGGGAGTAATAATCTGCAGCATCATATGTCCTAGGGGGAGCTACACTGGGGGTAATAATCTGCAGCATCATATGTCCTAGGGGGAGCTACACTGGTAGTAATAATTTGCAGGATCATATGTCCTAGAGGAGCTACACTGGGGGTAATAATCTACAGCATCATATGTCCTAGGGGGAGCTACACTGGGAGTAATAATCTGAAGCATCATATGTCCTAGAGGGCGCTACACTGGGAGTAATAATCTGCAGCATCATATGTCCTAGAGGAGCTACACTGGGGGTAATAATCTGCAGGCATCATATGTCCTAGGAGGAGCTACAATGGGAATAATAATCTGCAGCATCATATGTCCTAGAGGAGCTACACTGGGGGTAATAATCTGCAGCATCACATGTCCTAGAGGAGCTACACTGGGAGTAATAGTCTGCAGCATCATATGTCCTAGAGGAGCTACACTGGGGGTAATAATCTGCAGCATCATATGTCCTAGAGGAGCTACACTGGGAGTAATAATCTGCAGCATCATATGTCCTAGGGGGAGCTATACTGGGAGTAAAAATCTGAAGCATCATATGTCCTAGAGGAGCTACACTGGGAGTAATAATCTGCAGGCATCATATGTCCTAGGGGGACCTACACTGGGAGTATTAATCAGCAGCATCATATGTCCTAGAGGGCGCTACACTGGGAGTAATAATCTGCAGCATCATATGTCCTAGAGGAGCTACACTGGGGGTAATAATCTGCAGGCATCATATATCCTAGGAGGAGCTACAATGGGAGTAATAATCTGCAGCATCATATGTCCTAGAGGAGCTACACTGGGGGTAATAATCTGCAGCATCATATGTCCTAGAGGAGCTACACTGGGAGTAATAATCTGCAGAATCATGTCATAGAGGAGCTACACTGGGAGTAATAATCTGCAGCATCATATGTCCTAGGGGGAGCTACATTGGGGGTAATAATCTGCAGCATCACATTTCCTAGAGGAGCTACACTGGGGGTAATAATCTGCAGCATCATATGTCCTAGAGGAGCTATACTAGGGGTAATAATCTACAGCATCATATGTCCTAGGGGGAGCTACACTGGGAGTAATAATCTGCAGCATCATATGTCCTAGAAGAGCTACACTGGGGGTAATAATCTGCAGCATCATATGTCCTAGGGGGAGCTACACTGGGAGTAATAATCTGCAGCATCATATGTCCTAGGGGGAGCTACACTGGGGGTAATAATCTGCAGCATCATATGTCCTAGGGGGAGCTACACTGGGAGTAATAATCTGCAGAATTATATGTCCTAGGGGGAGCTACACTGGGAGTAATAATCTGAAGCATCATATGTCCTAGAGGGCGCTACACTGGGAGTAATAATCTGCAGCATCATATGTCCTAGAGGAGCTACACTGGGGGTAATAATCTGCAGGCATCATATGTCCTAGGAGGAGCTACAATGGGAATAATAATCTGCAGCATCACATGTCCTAGAGGAGCTACACTGGGAGTAATAATCTGCAGCATCATATGTCCTAGAGGAGCTACACTGGGAGTAATAATCTGCAGCATCATATGTCCTAGAGGAGCTACACTGGGAGTAATAACCTGCAGCATCATAAATCCTATGGGGAGCTAGACTGGGAGTAATAATCTGCAGGATCATGTGTCCTAGGGGGAGCTACACTGGAGGTAATAATCTGCAGCATCATATGTCCTAGAGGAGCTACACTGGGGGTAATAATCTGAAGCATCACATGTCCTAGAGGAGCTACACTGGGAGTAATAGTCTGCAGCATCATATGTCATAGAGGAGCTACACTGGGGGTAATAATCTGCAGCATCATATGTCCTAGGAGGAGCTACACTGAGAGTAATAATCTGCGGCATCACATGTCCTAGGGGGAGCTACACTGGGAGTAATAATCTGCAGCATCATAAATCCTAGAGGAGCTACACTGGGAGTAATAATCTGCAGGATCATATGTCCTAGAGGAGCTACACTGGGGGTAATAATCTGCAGCATCATATGTCCTAGAGGAGCTACACTGGGAGTAATAATCTGCAGAATCATGTCATAGAGGAGCTACACTGGGAGTAATAATCTGCAGCATCATATGTCCTAGGGGGAGCTACATTGGGGGTAATAATCTGCAGCATCACATGTCCTAGAGAAGCTACACTGGGGGTAATAATCTGCAGCATCATATGTCCTAGAGGAGCTATACTAGGGGTAATAATCTGCAGCATCATATGTCCTAGGAGGAGCTACACGGAGTAATAATCTGCAGCATCATATGTCCTAGGGGGAGCTACACTGGGGGTAATAATCTGCAGCATCATATGTCCTAGGGGGAGCTACACTGGTAGTAATAATTTGCAGGATCATATGTCCTAGAGGAGCTACACTGGGGGTAATAATCTACAGCATCATATGTCCTAGGGGGAGCTACACTGGGAGTAATAATCTGAAGCATCATATGTCCTAGAGGGCGCTACACTGGGAGTAATAATCTGCAGCATCATATGTCCTAGAGGAGCTACACTGGGGGTAATAATCTGCAGGCATCATATGTCCTAGGAGGAGCTACAATGGGAATAATAATCTGCAGCATCACATGTCCTAGAGGAGCTACACTGGGAGTAATAATCTGCAGCATCATATGTCCTAGAGGAGCTACACTGGGAGTAATAATCTGCAGCATCATATGTCCTAGGGGGAGCTACACTGGTGGTAATAATCTGCAGCATCATATGTCCTAGAGGAGCTACACTGGGGGTAATAATCTGCAGCATCACATGTCCTAGAGGAGCTACACTGGGAGTAATAGTCTGCAGCATCATATGTCCTAGAGGAGCTACACTGGGGGTAATAATCTGCAGCATCATATGTCCTAGAGGAGCTACACTGGGAGTAATAATCTGCAGCATCATATGTCCTAGGGGGAGCTACACTGGGAGTAAAAATCTGAAGCATCATATGTCCTAGAGGAGCTACACTGGGAGTAATAATCTGCAGGCATCATATGTCCTAGGGGGACCTACACTGGGAGTAATAATCTGCAGCATCATATGTCCTAGAGGGCGCTACACTGGGAGTAATAATCTGCAGCATCATATGTCCTAGAGGAGCTACACTGGGGGTAATAATCTGCAGGCATCATATATCCTAGGAGGAGCTACAATGGGAGTAATAATCTGCAGCATCATATGTCCTAGAGGAGCTACACTGGGGGTAATAATCTGCAGCATCATATGTCCTAGAGGAGCTACACTGGGAGTAATAATCTGCAGAATCATGTCATAGAGGAGCTACACTGGGAGTAATAATCTGCAGCATAATATGTCCTAGAGGAGCTACACTGGGAGTAATAATCTGCAGCATCACATGTCCTAGAGGAGCTACACTGGGGGTAATAATCTGCAGCATCATATGTCCTAGAGGAGCTATACTAGGGGTAATAATCTGCAGCATCATATGTCCTAGGAGGAGCTACACGGAGTAATAATCTGCAGCATCACATCTCCTAGGGGGAGCTACACTGGGAGTAATAATCTGCAGCATCATATGTCCTAGAGGAGCTACACTGGGGGTAATAATCTGCAGCATCATATGTCCTAGGGGTAGCTACACTGGGAGTAATAATCTGCAGCATCATATGTCCTAGGGGGAGCTACACTGGGGGTAATAATCTGCAGCATCATATGTCCTAGGGGAAGATACACTGGTAGTAATAATTTGCAGCATCATATGTCCTAGAGGAGCTACACTGGGGGTAATAATCTACAGCATCATATGTCCTAGGGGGAGCTACACTGGGAGTAATAATCTGCAGCATCATATATCCTAGGGGGAGCTACACTGGGAGTAATAATCTGCAGAATCATATGTCCTAGGGGGAGCTACACTGGGAGTAATAATCTGAAGCATCATATGTCTTAGAGGGCGCTACACTGGGAGTAATAATCTGCAGCATCATATGTCCTAGAGGAGCTACACTGGGGGTAATAATCTGCAGGCATCATATGTCCTAGGAGGAGCTACAATGGGAATAATAATCTGCAGCATCACATGTCCTAGGGGAGCTACACTGGGAGTAATAATCTGCAGCATCATATGTCCTAGAGGAGCTACACTGGGAGTAATAATCTGCAGCATCATATGTCCTAGGGGGAGCTACACTGGTGGTAATAATCTGCAGCATCATATGTCCTAGAAGAGCTACACTGGGGGTAATAATCTGCAGCATCACATGTCCTAGAGGAGCTACACTGGGAGTAATAGTCTGCAGCATCATATGTCCTAGAGGAGCTACACTGGGGGTAATAATCTGCAGCATCATATGTCCTAGAGGAGCTGCACTGGGAGTAATAATCTGCAGCATCATAAATCCTATGGGGAGCTAGACTGGGAGTAATAATCTGCAGGATCATATGTCCTAGAGGAGCTACACTGGGGGTAATAATCTGCAGCATCATGTGTCCTAGGGGGAGCTACACTGGGAGTAATAATCTGCAGAATCATATGTCCTGGGGGGAGCTACACTGGGAGTAATAATCTGCAGAATCATATGTCCTAGAGGAGCTAAAATGGGTGATAATCTGCAGCATCATATGTCCTAGGGGGAGCTACACTGGGAGTAATAATCTGCAGGATCATATGTCCTAGAGGAGCTACACTGGGAGTAATAATCTGCAGGCATCATATGTCCTAGGGGGACCTACACTGGGAGTAATAATCTGCAGCATCATATGTCCTAGAGGGCGCTACACTGGGAGTAATAATCTGCAGCATCATATGTCCTAGAGGAGCTACACTGGGGGTAATAATCTGCAGCATCATATGTCCTAGAGGAGCTACACTGGGAGTAATAATCTGCAGCATCATATGTCCTAGAGGAGCTACACTGGGGGTAATAATCTGCAGCATCATATGTCCTAGAGGGCGCTACACTGGGAGTAATAATCTGCAGCATCATATGTCCTAGAGGAGCTACACTGGGAGTAATAATCTGCAGAATCATGTCATAGAGGAGCTACACTGGGAGTAATAATCTGCAGCATCATATGTCCTAGGGGGAGCTACATTGGGGGTAATAATCTGCAGCATCACATGTCCTAGAGGAGCTACACTGGGGGTAATAATCTGCAGCATCATATGTCCTAGAGGAGCTATACTAGGGGTAATAATCTGCAGAATCATATGTCCTAGGAGGAGCTACATGGAGTAATAATCTGCAGCATCACATCTCCTAGGGGGAGCTACACTGGGAGTAATAATCTGCAGCATATGTCCTAGAGGAGCTACACTGGGGGTAATAATCTGCAGCATCATATGTCCTAGGGGGAGCTACACTGGGAGTAATAATCTGCAGCATCATATGTCCTAGGGGGAGCTACACTGGGGGTAATAATCTGCAGCATCATATGTCCTAGGGGGAGCTACACTGGTAGTAATAATTAGCAGCATCATATGTCCTAGAGGAGCTACACTGGGGGTAATAATCTACAGCATCATATGTCCTAGGGGGAGCTACACTGGGAGTAATAATCTGCAGCATCATATGTCCTAGGGGGAGCTACACTGGGAGTAATAATCTGCAGAATCATTTGTCCTAGGGGGAGCTACACTGGGAGTAATAATCTGAAGCATCATATGTCTTAGAGGGCGCTACACTGGGAGTAATAATCTGCAGCATCATATGTCCTAGAGGAGCTACACTGGGGGTAATAATCTGCAGGCATCATATGTCCTAGGAGGAGCTACAATGGGAATAATAATCTGCAGCATCACATGTCCTAGAGGAGCTGCACTGGGAGTAATAATCTGCAGCATCATATGTCCTAGAGGAGCTACACTGGGAGTAATAATCTGCAGCATCATATGTCCTAGGGGGAGCTACACTGGGGGTAATAATCTGCAGCATCACATGTCCTAGAGGAGCTACACTGGGAGTAATAGTCTGCAGCATCATATGTCCTAGAGGAGCTACACTGGGGGTAATAATCTGCAGCATCATGTGTCCTAGAGGGAGCTACACTGGGAGTAATAATCTGCAGAGTCATATGTCCTAGGGGGAGCTACACTGGGAGTAATAATCTGCAGAATCATATGTCCTAGAGGAGCTAAAATGGGTGATAATCTGCAGCATCATATGTCCTAGGGGGAGCTACACTGGGAGTATTAATCTGAAACATCATATGTCCTAGAGGAGCTACACTGGGAGTAATAATCTGCAGGCATCATATGTCCTAGGGGGACCTACACTGGGAGTAATAATCTGCAGCATCATATGTCCTAGAGGGCGCTACACTGGGAGTAATAATCTGCAGCATCATATGTCCTAGAGGAGCTACACTGGGGGTAATAATCTGCAGCATCATATGTCCTAGAGGAGCTACACTGGGGGTAATAATCTGCAGCATCATATGTCCTAGAGGAGCTACACTGGGAGTAATAATCTGCAGCATCATATGTCCTAGGAGGAGCTACAATGGGATTAATAATCTGCAGCATCATATGTCCTAGAGGAGCTACACTGGGAGTAATAATCTGCAGCATCATATGTCCTATAGGAGCTACACTGGGAGTAATAATTTGCAGCATTATATGTCCTAGGGGGAGCTACACTGGCGGTAATAATCTGCAGCATCATATGTCCTAGAGGAGCTACACAGGGGGTAATAATCTGCAGCATCACATGTCCTAGAGGAGCTACACTGGAGGTAATAATCTGCAGCATCATATGTCCTAGAGGAGCTATACTGGGGGTAATAATCTGCAGCATCATATGTCCTAGGAGGAGCTACACTGGGAGTAATAATCTGCAGCATCATATGTCCTAGAGGAGCTACACTGGGAGTAATAATCTGCAGGCATCATATGTCCTAGGGGGAGCTACACTGGGAGTAATAATCTGCAGCATCATATGTCCTAGAGGAGCTACACTTGGAGTATTAATCTGCAGCATCATGTCCTAGGGGGAGCTACACTGGGGGTAATAATCTGCAGAATCATATGTCATAGAGGAGCTACACTGGGGGTAATAATCTGCAGCATCATATGTCCTAGGAGGAGCTACACTGGGAGTAATAATCTGCGGCATCACATGTCCTAGGGGGAGCTACACTGGGAGTAATAATCTGCAGCATCATAAATCCTAGAGGAGCTACACTGGGAGTAATAATCTGCAGGATCATATGTCCTAGAGGAGCTACACTGGGGGTAATAATCTGCAGCATTATATGTCATAATGGGAGCTACACTGGGAGTAATAATCTGCAGCATCACATGTCCTAGGGGGAGCTACACTGGGAGTAATAATCTGCTGCATCATATGTCCTAGAGGAGCTACACTGGGAGTAATAATCTGCAGCATCATATGTCCTAGAGGGAGCTACACTGGGAGTAATAATCTGCAGCATCATATGTCCTAGGAGGAGCTACACTGGGAGTAATAATCTGCAGCATCATGTGTCCTAGAGGAGCTACACTGGGAGTAATAATCTGCAGCATCATATGTCCTAGAGGGAGCTACACTGGGAGTAATAATCTGCAGCATCATATGTCCTAGGAGGAGCTACACTGGGAGTAATAATCTGCAGCATCATATGTCCTAGAGGAGCTACACTGGGAGTAAAAAATCTGCAGCATCATATGTCCTAGAGGGAGCTACACTGGGAGTAATAATCTGCAGCATCATATGTCCTAGGAGGAGCTACACTGGGAGTAATAATCTGCAGAATCATATGTCCTAGGGGGAGCTACACTGGGAGTAATAATCTGCAGAATCATATGTCCTAGAGGAGCTAAAATGGGTGATAATCTGCAGCATCATATGTCCTAGGGGGAGCTACACTGGGAGTAATAATCTGAAACATCATATGTCCTAGAGGAGCTACACTGGGAGTAATAATCTGCAGGCATCATATGTCCTAGGGGGACCTACACTGGGAGTAATAATCTGCAGCATCATATGTCCTAGAGGGCGCTACACTGGGAGTAATAATCTGCAGCATCATATGTCCTAGAGGAGCTACACTGGGGGTAATAATCTGCAGCATCATATGTCCTAGAGGAGCTACACTGGGGGTAATAATCTGCAGCATCATATGTCCTAGAGGAGCTACACTGGGAGTAATAATCTGCAGCATCATATGTCCTAGGAGGAGCTACAATGGGAGTAATAATCTGCAGCATCATATGTCCTAGAGGAGCTACACTGGGAGTAATAATCTGCAGCATCATATGTCCTATAGGAGCTACACTGGGAGTAATAATTTGCAGCATTATATGTCCTAGGGGGAGCTACACTGGCGGTAATAATCTGCAGCATCATATGTCCTAGAGGAGCTACACTGGGGGTAATAATCTGCAGCATCACATGTCCTAGAGGAGCTACACTGGAGGTAATAATCTGCAGCATCATATGTCCTAGAGGAGCTATACTGGGGGTAATAATCTGCAGCATCATATGTCCTAGGAGGAGCTACACTGGGAGTAATAATCTGCAGCATCATATGTCCTAGAGGAGCTACACTGGGAGTAATAATCTGCAGGCATCATATGTCCTAGGGGGAGCTACACTGGGAGTAATAATCTGCAGCATCATATGTCCTAGAGGAGCTACACTGGGAGTAATAATCTGCAGGCATCATATGTTCTAGGGGGAGCTACACTTGGAGTATTAATCTGCAGCATAATGTCCTAGGGGGAGCTACACTGGGGGTAATAATCTGCAGCATCATATGTCATAGAGGAGCTACACTGGGGGTAATAATCTGCAGCATCATATGTCCTAGGAGGAGCTACACTGGGAGTAATAATCTGCGGCATCACATGTCCTAGCGGGAGCTACACTGGGGGTAATAATCTGCAGCATCATATGTCATAGAGGAGCTACACTGGGGGTAATAATCTGCAGCATCATATGTCCTAGGAGGAGCTACACTGGGAGTAATAATCTGCAGCATCATATGTCCTAGGGGGAGCTACACTGGGAGTAATAATCTGCAGCATCATAAATCCTAGAGGAGCTACACTGGGAGTAATAATCTGCAGGATCATATGTCCTAGAGGAGCTACACTGGGGGTAATAATCTGCAGCATTATATGTCCTAGTGGGAGCTACACTGGGAGTAATAATCTGCAGCATCACATGTCCTAGGGGGAGCTACACTGGGAGTAATAATCTGCTGCATCATATGTCCTAGAGGAGCTACACTGGGAGTAATAATCTGCAGCATCATATGTCCTAGAGGGAGCTACACTGGGAGTAATAATCTGCAGCATCATATGTCCTAGGAGGAGCTACACTGGGAGTAATAATCTGCAGCATCATGTGTCCTAGAGGAGCTACACTGGGAGTAATAATCTGCAGCATCATATGTCCTAGAGTGAGCTACACTGGGAGTAATAATCTGCAGCATCATATGTCCTAGGAGGAGCTACACTGGGAGTAATAATCTGCAGCATCATATGTCCTAGAGGAGCTACACTGGGGGTAATAATCTGCAGCATCATATGTCCTAGAGGAGCTACACTGGGAGTAATAATCTGCAGCATCATATGTCCTAGGAGGAGCTACAATGGGAGTAATAATCTGCAGCATCATATGTCCTAGAGGAGCTACACTGGGAGTAATAATCTGCAGCATCATATGTCCTATAGGAGCTACACTGGGAGTAATAATTTGCAGCATCATATGTCCTAGAGGAGCTACACTGGGAGTAATAATCTGCAGGCATCATATGTCCTAGGGGGAGCTACACTGGGAGTAATAATCTGCAGCATCATATGTCCTAGAGGAGCTACACTTGGAGTATTAATCTGCAGCATAATGTCCTAGGGGGAGCTACACTGGGGGTAATAATCTGCAGCATCATATGTCATAGAGGAGCTACACTGGGGGTAATAATCTGCAGCATCATATGTCCTAGGAGGAGCTACACTGGAAGTAATAATCTGCGGCATCACATGTCCTAGGGGGAGCTACACTGGGGGTAATAATCTGCAGCATCATATGTCATAGAGGAGCTACACTGGGGGTAATAATCTGCAGCATCATATGTCCTAGGAGGAGCTACACTGGGAGTAATAATCTGCAGCATCATATGTCCTAGGGGGAGCTACACTGGGAGTAATAATCTGCAGCATCATAAATCCTAGAGGAGCTACACTGGGAGTAATAATCTGCAGGATCATATGTCCTAGAGGAGCTACACTGGGGGTAATAATCTGCAGCATTATATGTCCTAGTGGGAGCTACACTGGGAGTAATAATCTGCAGCATCACATGTCCTAGGGGGAGCTACACTGGGAGTAATAATCTGCTGCATCATATGTCCTAGAGGAGCTACACTGGGAGTAATAATCTGCAGCATCATATGTCCTAGAGGGAGCTACACTGGGAGTAATAATCTGCAGCATCATATGTCCTAGGAGGAGCTACACTGGGAGTAATAATCTGCAGCATCATGTGTCCTAGAGGAGCTACACTGGGAGTAATAATCTGCAGCATCATATGTCCTAGAGGGAGCTACACTGGGAGTAATAATCTGCAGCATCATATGTCCTAGGAGGAGCTACACTGGGAGTAATAATCTGCAGCATCATATGTCCTAGAGGAGCTACACTGGGAGTAATAATCTGCAGCATCATATGTCCTAGAGGGAGCTACACTGGGAGTAATAATCTGCAGCATCATATGTCCTAGGAGGAGCTACACTGGGAGTAATAATCTGCAGCATCATGTGTCCTAGAGGAGCTACAATGGGAGTAATAATCTGCAGCATCATATGTCCTAGAGGAGCTACACTGGGAGTAATAATCTGCAGCATCATATGTCCTAGAGGAGCTACACTGGGAGGAATAATTTGCAGCATCATATGTCCTAGGGGGAGCTACACTGGTGGTAATAATCTGCAGCATCATATGTCCTAGAGGAGCTACTCTGGGGGTAATAATCTGCAGCATCACATGTCCTAGAGGAGCTACACTGGAGGTAATAATCTGCAGCATCATATGTCCTAGAGGAGCTATACTGGGGGTAATAATCTGCAGTATCATATGTCCTAGGAGGAGCTACACTGGGAGTAATAATCTGCAGCATCATATGTCCTAGAGGAGCTACACTGGGAGCAATAATCTGCAGGCATCATATGTCCTAGGGGGAGCTACACTGGGAGTAATAATCTGCAGCATCATGTCAGAGGGAGCTACACTGGGAGTAATAATCTGCAGCATCATATGTCCTAGAGGAGCTACACTGGGGGTAATAATCTGCAGGCATCATATGTCCTAGGAGGAGCTACAATGGGAGTAATAATCTGCAGCATCATATGTCCTAGAGGAGCTACACTGGGAGTAATACTCTGCAGCATCATATGTCCTAGAGGAGTTACACTGGGAGTAATAATCTGCAGCATCATGTCCTAGTGGGAGCTACACTGGGAGTAATAATCTGCAGCATCACATGTCCTAGGGGGAGCTACACTGGGAGTAATAATCTGCTGCATCATATGTCCTAGAGGAGCTACACTGGGAGTAATAATCTGCAGCATCATATGTCCTAGAGGGAGCTACACTGGGAGTAATAATCTGCAGCATCATATGTCCTAGGAGGAGCTACACTGGGAGTAATAATCTGCAGCATCATGTGTCCTAGAGGAGCTACACTGGGAGTAATAATCTGCAGCATCATATGTCCTAGAGGGAGCTACACTGGGAGTAATAATCTGCAGCATCATATGTCCTAGGAGGAGCTACACTGGGAGTAATAATCTGCAGCATCATATGTCCTAGAGGAGCTACACTGGGAGTAATAATCTGCAGCATCATATGTCCTAGAGGGAGCTACACTGGGAGTAATAATCTGCAGCATCATATGTCCTAGGAGGAGCTACACTGGGAGTAATAATCTGCAGCATCATGTGTCCTAGAGGAGCTACAATGGGAGTAATAATCTGCAGCATCATATGTCCTAGAGGAGCTACACTGGGAGTAATAATCTGCAGCATCATATGTCCTAGAGGAGCTACACTGGGAGGAATAATTTGCAGCATCATATGTCCTAGGGGGAGCTACACTGGTGGTAATAATCTGCAGCATCATATGTCCTAGAGGAGCTACTCTGGGGGTAATAATCTGCAGCATCACATGTCCTAGAGGAGCTACACTGGAGGTAATAATCTGCAGCATCATATGTCCTAGAGGAGCTATACTGGGGGTAATAATCTGCAGTATCATATGTCCTAGGAGGAGCTACACTGGGAGTAATAATCTGCAGCATCATATGTCCTAGAGGAGCTACACTGGGAGCAATAATCTGCAGGCATCATATGTTCTAGGGGGAGCTACACTGGGAGTAATAATCTGCAGCATCATGTCAGAGGGAGCTACACTGGGAGTAATAATCTGCAGCATCATATGTCCTAGAGGAGCTACACTGGGGGTAATAATCTGCAGGCATCATATGTCCTAGGAGGAGCTACAATGGGAGTAATAATCTGCAGCATCATATGTCCTAGAGGAGCTACACTGGGAGTAATACTCTGCAGCATCATATGTCCTAGAGGAGTTACACTGGGAGTAATAATCTGCAGCATCATGTCCTAGGGGGAGCTACACTGGGGGTAATAATCTGCAGCATCATATGTCATAGAGGAGCTACACTGGGGGTAATAATCTGCAGCATCATATGTCCTAGGAGAAGCTACACTGGGAGTAATAATCTGCGGCATCACATGTCCTAGGGGGAGCTACACTGGGAGTAATAATCTGCAGCATTATAAATCCTAGAGGAGCTACACTGGGAGTAATAATCTGCAGGATCATATGTCCTAGAGGAGCTACACTGGGGGTAATAATCTGCAGCATTATATGTCCTAGTGGGAGCTACACTGGGAGTAATAATCTGCAGCATCACATGTCCTAGGGGGAGCTACACTGGGAGTAATAATCCGTAGCATCATATGTCCTAGAGGAGCTACACTGGGAGTAATAATCTGCAGCATCATATGTCCTAGAGGGAGCTACACTGGGAGTAATAATCTGCAGCATCATATGTCCTAGGAGGAGCTACACTGGGAGTAATAATCTTCAGCATCATGTGTCCTAGAGGAGCTACACTGGGAGTAATAATCTGCAGCATTATATGTCCTAGGAGGCACATAACTGGGAGTAATAATCTGCAGCATCATATGTCATAGAGGAGCTACACTGGGGGTAATAATCTGCAGCATCATATGTCCTAGGAGGAGCTACACTGGGGGTAATAATCTGCGGCATCACATGTCCTAGGGGGAGCTATACTGGGAGTAATAATCTGCAGCATCATAAATCCTAGAGGAGCTACACTGGGAGTAATAATCTGCAGGATCATATGTCCTAGAGGAGCTACACTGGGGGTAATAATCTGCAGCATTATATGTCCTAGTGGGAGCTACACTGGGAGTAATAATCTGCAGAATCACATGTCCAAGGGGGAGCTACACTGGGAGTAATAATCTGCAGCATCATATGTCATAGAGGAGCTAGACTGGGAGTAATAATCGGCAGCATCATATGTCATAGAGGAGCTACACTGGGGGTAATAATCTGCAGCATCATATGTCCTAGGAGGAGCTACACTGAGAGTAATAATCTGCGGCATCACATGTCCTAGGGGGAGCTACACTGGGAGTAATAATCTGCAGCATCATAAATCCTAGAGGAGCTACACTGGGAGTAATAATCTGCAGGATCATATGTCCTAGAGGAGCTACACTGGGGGTAATAATCTGCAGCATCATATGTCCTAGAGGAGCTACACTGGGAGTAATAATCTGCAGAATCATGTCATAGAGGAGCTACACTGGGAGTAATAATCTGCAGCATCATATGTTCTAGGGGGAGCTACATTGGGGGTAATAATCTGCAGCATCACATGTCCTAGAGAAGCTACACTGGGGGTAATAATCTGCAGCATCATATGTCCTAGAGGAGCTATACTAGGGGTAATAATCTGCAGCATCATATGTCCTAGGAGGAGCTACACGGAGTAATAATCTGCAGCATCATATGTCCTAGGGGGAGCTACACTGGGGGTAATAATCTGCAGCATCATATGTCCTAGGGGGAGCTACACTGGTAGTAATAATTTGCAGGATCATATGTCCTAGAGGAGCTACACTGGGGGTAATAATCTACAGCATCATATGTCCTAGGGGGAGCTACACTGGGAGTAATAATCTGAAGCATCATATGTCCTAGAGGGCGCTACACTGGGAGTAATAATCTGCAGCATTATATGTCCTAGAGGAGCTACACTGGGGGTAATAATCTGCAGGCATCATATGTCGTAGGAGGAGCTACAATGGGAATAATAATCTGCAGCATCACATGTCCTAGAGGAGCTACACTGGGAGTAATAATCTGCAGCATCATATGTCCTAGAGGAGCTACACTGGGAGTAATAATCTGCAGCATCATATGTCCTAGGGGGAGCTACACTGGTGGTAATAATCTGCAGCATCATATGTCCTAGAGGAGCTACACTGGGGGTAATAATCTGCAGCATCACATGTCCTAGAGGAGCTACACTGGGAGTAATAGTCTGCAGCATCATATGTCCTAGAGGAGCTACACTGGGGGTAATAATCTGCAGCATCATATGTCCTAGAGGAGCTACACTGGGAGTAATAATCTGCAGCATCATATGTCCTAGGGGGAGCTACACTGGGAGTAAAAATCTGAAGCATCATATGTCCTAGAGGAGCTACACTGGGAGTAATAATCTGCAGGCATCATATGTCCTAGGGGGACCTACACTGGGAGTAATAATCTGCAGCATCATATGTCCTAGAGGGCGCTACACTGGGAGTAATAATCTGCAGCATCATATGTCCTAGAGGAGCTACACTGGGGGTAATAATCTGCAGGCATCATATATCCTAGGAGGAGCTACAATGGGAGTAATAATCTGCAGCATCATATGTCCTAGAGGAGCTACACTGGGGGTAATAATCTGCAGCATCATATGTCCTAGAGGAGCTACACTGGGAGTAATAATCTGCAGAATCATGTCATAGAGGAGCTACACTGGGAGTAATAATCTGCAGCATAATATGTCCTAGAGGAGCTACACTGGGAGTAATAATCTGCAGCATCACATGTCCTAGAGGAGCTACACTGGGGGTAATAATCTGCAGCATCATATGTCCTAGAGGAGCTATACTAGGGGTAATAATCTGCAGCATCATATGTCCTAGGAGGAGCTACACGGAGTAATAATCTGCAGCATCACATCTCCTAGGGGGAGCTACACTGGGAGTAATAATCTGCAGCATCATATGTCCTAGAGGAGCTACACTGGGGGTAATAATCTGCAGCATCATATGTCCTAGGGGTAGCTACACTGGGAGTAATAATCTGCAGCATCATATGTCCTAGGGGGAGCTACACTGGGGGTAATAATCTGCAGCATCATATGTCCTAGGGGAAGATACACTGGTAGTAATAATTTGCAGCATCATATGTCCTAGAGGAGCTACACTGGGGGTAATAATCTACAGCATCATATGTCCTAGGGGGAGCTACACTGGGAGTAATAATCTGCAGCATCATATATCCTAGGGGGAGCTACACTGGGAGTAATAATCTGCAGAATCATATGTCCTAGGGGGAGCTACACTGGGAGTAATAATCTGAAGCATCATATGTCTTAGAGGGCGCTACACTGGGAGTAATAATCTGCAGCATCATATGTCCTAGAGGAGCTACACTGGGGGTAATAATCTGCAGGCATCATATGTCCTAGGAGGAGCTACAATGGGAATAATAATCTGCAGCATCACATGTCCTAGGGGAGCTACACTGGGAGTAATAATCTGCAGCATCATATGTCCTAGAGGAGCTACACTGGGAGTAATAATCTGCAGCATCATATGTCCTAGGGGGAGCTACACTGGTGGTAATAATCTGCAGCATCATATGTCCTAGAAGAGCTACACTGGGGGTAATAATCTGCAGCATCACATGTCCTAGAGGAGCTACACTGGGAGTAATAGTCTGCAGCATCATATGTCCTAGAGGAGCTACACTGGGGGTAATAATCTGCAGCATCATATGTCCTAGAGGAGCTGCACTGGGAGTAATAATCTGCAGCATCATAAATCCTATGGGGAGCTAGACTGGGAGTAATAATCTGCAGGATCATATGTCCTAGAGGAGCTACACTGGGGGTAATAATCTGCAGCATCATGTGTCCTAAGGGGAGCTACACTGGGAGTAATAATCTGCAGAATCATATGTCCTGGGGGGAGCTACACTGGGAGTAATAATCTGCAGAATCATATGTCCTAGAGGAGCTAAAATGGGTGATAATCTGCAGCATCATATGTCCTAGGGGGAGCTACACTGGGAGTAATAATCTGAAGCATCATATGTCCTAGAGGAGCTACACTGGGAGTAATAATCTGCAGGCATCATATGTCCTAGGGGGACCTACACTGGGAGTAATAATCTGCAGCATCATATGTCCTAGAGGGCGCTACACTGGGAGTAATAATCTGCAGCATCATATGTCCTAGAGGAGCTACACTGGGGGTAATAATCTGCAGCATCATATGTCCTAGAGGAGCTACACTGGGAGTAATAATCTGCAGCATCATATGTCCTAGAGGAGCTACACTGGGGGTAATAATCTGCAGCATCATATGTCCTAGAGGGCGCTACACTGGGAGTAATAATCTGCAGCATCATATGTCCTAGAGGAGCTACACTGGGAGTAATAATCTGCAGAATCATGTCATAGAGGAGCTACACTGGGAGTAATAATCTGCAGCATCATATGTCCTAGGGGGAGCTACATTGGGGGTAATAATCTGCAGCATCACATGTCCTAGAGGAGCTACACTGGGGGTAATAATCTGCAGCATCATATGTCCTAGAGGAGCTATACTAGGGGTAATAATCTGCAGCATCATATGTCCTAGGAGGAGCTACATGGAGTAATAATCTGCAGCATCACATCTCCTAGGGGGAGCTACACTGGGAGTAATAATCTGCAGCATATGTCCTAGAGGAGCTACACTGGGGGTAATAATCTGCAGCATCATATGTCCTAGGGGGAGCTACACTGGGAGTAATAATCTGCAGCATCATATGTCCTAGGGGGAGCTACACTGGGGGTAATAATCTGCAGCATCATATGTCCTAGGGGGAGCTACACTGGTAGTAATAATTTGCAGCATCATATGTCCTAGAGGAGCTACACTGGGGGTAATAATCTACAGCATCATATGTCCTAGGGGGAGCTACACTGGGAGTAATAATCTGCAGCATCATATGTCCTAGGGGGAGCTACACTGGGAGTAATAATCTGCAGAATCATTTGTCCTAGGGGGAGCTACACTGGGAGTAATAATCTGAAGCATCATATGTCTTAGAGGGCGCTACACTGGGAGTAATAATCTGCAGCATCATATGTCCTAGAGGAGCTACACTGGGGGTAATAATCTGCAGGCATCATATGTCCTAGGAGGAGCTACAATGGGAATAATAATCTGCAGCATCACATGTCCTAGAGGAGCTGCACTGGGAGTAATAATCTGCAGCATCATATGTCCTAGAGGAGCTACACTGGGAGTAATAATCTGCAGCATCATATGTCCTAGGGGGAGCTACACTGGGGGTAATAATCTGCAGCATCACATGTCCTAGAGGAGCTACACTGGGAGTAATAGTCTGCAGCATCATATGTCCTAGAGGAGCTACACTGGGGGTAATAATCTGCAGCATCATGTGTCCTAGGGGGAGCTACACTGGGAGTAATAATCTGCAGAATCATATGTCCTAGGGGGAGCTACACTGGGAGTAATAATCTGCAGAATCATATGTCCTAGAGGAGCTAAAATGGGTGATAATCTGCAGCATCATATGTCCTAGGGGGAGCTACACTGGGAGTAATAATCTGAAACATCATATGTCCTAGAGGAGCTACACTGGGAGTAATAATCTGCAGGCATCATATGTCCTAGGGGGACCTACACTGGGAGTAATAATCTGCAGCATCATATGTCCTAGAGGGCGCTACACTGGGAGTAATAATCTGCAGCATCATATGTCCTAGAGGAGCTACACTGGGGGTAATAATCTGCAGCATCATATGTCCTAGAGGAGCTACACTGGGGGTAATAATCTGCAGCATCATATGTCCTAGAGGAGCTACACTGGGAGTAATAATCTGCAGCATCATATGTCCTAGGAGGAGCTACAATGGGAGTAATAATCTGCAGCATCATATGTCCTAGAGGAGCTACACTGGGAGTAATAATCTGCAGCATCATATGTCCTATAGGAGCTACACTGGGAGTAATAATTTGCAGCATTATATGTCCTAGGGGGAGCTACACTGGCGGTAATAATCTGCAGCATCATATGTCCTAGAGGAGCTACACTGGGGGTAATAATCTGCAGCATCACATGTCCAAGAGGAGCTACACTGGAGGTAATAATCTGCAGCATCATATGTCCTAGAGGAGCTATACTGGGGGTAATAATCTGCAGCATCATATGTCCTAGGAGGAGCTACACTGGGAGTAATAATCTGCAGCATCATATGTCCTAGAGGAGCTACACTGGGAGTAATAATCTGCAGGCATCATATGTCCTAGGGGGAGCTACACTGGGAGTAATAATCTGCAGCATCATATGTCCTAGAGGAGCTACACTTGGAGTATTAATCTGCAGCATCATGTCCTAGGGGGAGCTACACTGGGGGTAATAATCTGCAGCATCATATGTCATAGAGGAGCTACACTGGGGGTAATAATCTGCAGCATCATATGTCCTAGGAGGAGCTACACTGGGAGTAATAATCTGCGGCATCACATGTCCTAGGGGGAGCTACACTGGGAGTAATAATCTGCAGCATCATAAATCCTAGAGGAGCTACACTGGGAGTAATAATCTGCAGGATCATATGTCCTAGAGGAGCTACACTGGGGGTAATAATCTGCAGCATTATATGTCATAATGGGAGCTACACTGGGAGTAATAATCTGCAGCATCACATGTCCTAGGGGGAGCTACACTGGGAGTAATAATCTGCTGCATCATATGTCCTAGAGGAGCTACACTGGGAGTAATAATCTGCAGCATCATATGTCCTAGAGGGAGCTACACTGGGAGTAATAATCTGCAGCATCATATGTCCTAGGAGGAGCTACACTGGGAGTAATAATCTGCAGCATCATGTGTCCTAGAGGAGCTACACTGGGAGTAATAATCTGCAGCATCATATGTCCTAGAGGGAGCTACACTGGGAGTAATAATCTGCAGCATCATATGTCCTAGGAGGAGCTACACTGGGAGTAATAATCTGCAGCATCATATGTCCTAGAGGAGCTACACTGGGAGTAAAAAATCTGCAGCATCATATGTCCTAGAGGGAGCTACACTGGGAGTAATAATCTGCAGCATCATATGTCCTAGGAGGAGCTACGCTGGGAGTAATAATCTGCAGCATCATATGTCCTAGGAGGAGCTACACTGGGAGTAATAATCTGCAGCATCATGTGTCCTAGAGGAGCTACAATGGGAGTAATAATCTGCAGCATCATATGTCCTAGAGGAGCTACACTGGGAGTAATAATCTGCAGCATCATATGTCCTAGAGGAGGTACACTGGGGGTAATAATCTGCAGCATCACATGTCCTAGAGGAGCTACACTGGGGGTAATAATCTGCAGGCATCATATATCCTAGGAGGAGCTACAATGGGAGTAATAATCTGCAGCATCATATATCCTAGAGGAGCTACACTGGGGGTAATAATCTGCAGCATCATATGTCCTAGAGGAGCTACACTCGGAGTAATAATCTGCAGAATCATGTCATAGAGGAGCTACACTGGGAGAAATAATCTGCAGCATCATATGTCCTAGGGGGAGCTACATTGGGGGTAATAATCTGCAGCATCACATGTCCTAGAGGAGCTACACTGGGGGTAATAATCTGCAGCATCATATGTCCTAGAGGAGCTATACTAGGGGTAATAATCTGCAGCATCATATGTCCTAGGAGGAGCTACACGGAGTAATAATCTGCAGCATCACATCTCCTAGGGGGAGCTACACTGGGAGTAATAATCTGCAGCATCATATGTCCTAGAGGAGCTACACTGGGGGTAATAATCTGCAGCATCATATGTCATAGGGGGAGCTACACTGGGAGTAATAATCTGCAGCATCATATGTCCTAGGGGGAGCTACACTGGGGGTAATAATCTGCAGCATCATATGTCCTATGGGGAGCTACACTGGTAGTAATAATTTGCAGCATCATATGTCCTAGAGGAGCTACACTGGGGGTAATAATCTACTGCATCATATGTCCTAGGGGGAGCTACACTGGGAGTAATAATCTGCAGCATCATATGTCCTAGGGGGAGCTACACTGGGAGTAATAATCTGCAGAATCATATGTCCTAGGGGGAGCTACACTGGGAGTAATAATCTGAAGCATCATATGTCCTAGAGGGCGCTACACTGGGAATAATAATCTGCAGCATCATATGTCCTAGTGGAGCTACACTGGGGGTAATAATCTGCAGGCATCATATGTCCTAGGAGGAGCTACAATGGGAATAATAATCTGCAGCATCACATGTCCTAGAGGAGCTACACTGGGAGTAATAATCTGCAGCATCATATATCCTAGAGGAGCTACACTGGGAGTAATAATATGCAGCATCATATGTCCTAGGGGGAGCTACACTGGTGGTAATAATCTGCTGCATCATATGTCCTAGAGGAGCTACACTGGGGGTAATAATCTGCAGCATCACATGTCCTAGAGGAGCTACACTGGGAGTAATAGTCTGCAGCATCATATGTCCTAGAGGAGCTACACTGGGGGTAATAATCTGCAGCATCATATGTCCTAGAGGAGCTACACTGGGAGTAATAATCTGCAGCATCATAAATCCTATGGGGAGCTAGACTGGGAGTAATAATCTGCAGGATCATATGTCCTAGAGGAGCTACACTGGGGGTAATAATCTGCAGCATCATGTGTCCTAGGGGGAGCTACACTGGGAGTAATAATCTGCAGAATCATATGTCCTAGGGGGAGCTACACTGGGAGTAATAATCTGCAGCATCATATGTCCTAGGGGGAGCTACACTGGGAGTAATAATCTGCAGAATCATTTGTCCTAGGGGGAGCTACACTGGGAGTAATAATCTGAAGCATCATATGTCTTAGAGGGCGCTACACTGGGAGTAATAATCTGCAGCATCATATGTCCTAGAGGAGCTACACTGGGGGTAATAATCTGCAGGCATTATATGTCCTAGGAGGAGCTACAATGGGAATAATAATCTGCAGCATCACATGTCCTAGAGGAGCTGCACTGGGAGTAATAATCTGCAGCATCATATGTCCTAGAGGAGCTACACTGGGAGTAATAATCTGCAGCATCATATGTCCTAGGGGGAGCTACACTGGGGGTAATAATCTGCAGCATCACATGTCCTAGAGGAGCTACACTGGGAGTAATAGTCTGCAGCATCATATGTCCTAGAGGAGCTACACTGGGGGTAATAATCTGCAGCATCATGTGTCCTAGGGGGAGCTACACTGGGAGTAATAATCTGCAGAATCATATGTCCTAGGGGGAGCTACACTGGGAGTAATAATCTGCAGAATCATATGTCCTAGAGGAGCTAAAATGGGTGATAATCTGCAGCATCATATGTCCTAGGGGGAGCTACACTGGGAGTAATAATCTGAAACATCATATGTCCTAGAGGAGCTACACTGGGAGTAATAATCTGCAGGCATCATATGTCCTAGGGGGACCTACACTGGGAGTAATAATCTGCAGCATCATATGTCCTAGAGGGCGCTACACTGGGAGTAATAATCTGCAGCATCATATGTCCTAGAGGAGCTACACTGGGGGTAATAATCTGCAGCATCATATGTCCTAGAGGAGCTACACTGGGGGTAATAATCTGCAGCATCATATGTCCTAGAGGAGCTACACTGGGAGTAATAATCTGCAGCATCATATGTCCTAGGAGGAGCTACAATGGGAGTAATAATCTGCAGCATCATATGTCCTAGAGGAGCTACACTGGGAGTAATAATCTGCAGCATCATATGTCCTATAGGAGCTACACTGGGAGTAATAATTTGCAGCATTATATGTCCTAGGGGGAGCTACACTGGCGGTAATAATCTGCAGCATCATATGTCCTAGAGGAGCTACACTGGGGGTAATAATCTGCAGCATCACATGTCCTAGAGGAGCTACACTGGAAGTAATAATCTGCAGCATCATATGTCCTAGAGGAGCTATACTGTGGGTAATAATCTGCAGCATCATATGTCCTAGGAGGAGCTACACTGGGAGTAATAATCTGCAGCATCATATGTCCTAGAGGAGCTACACTGGGAGTAATAATCTGCAGGCATCATATGTCCTAGGGGGAGCTACACTGGGAGTAATAATCTGCAGCATCATATGTCCTAGAGGAGCTACACTTGGAGTATTAATCTGCAGCATCATGTCCTAGGGGGAGCTACACTGGGGGTAATAATCTGCAGCATCATATGTCATAGAGGAGCTACACTGGGGGTAATAATCTGCAGCATCATATGTCCTAGGAGGAGCTACACTGGGAGTAATAATCTGCGGCATCACATGTCCTAGGGGGAGCTACACTGGGAGTAATAATCTGCAGCATCATAAATCCTAGAGGAGCTACACTGGGAGTAATAATCTGCAGGATCATATGTCCTAGAGGAGCTACACTGGGGGTAATAATCTGCCGCATTATATGTCATAATGGGAGCTACACTGGGAGTAATAATCTGCAGCATCACATGTCCTAGGGGGAGCTACACTGGGAGTAATAATCTGCTGCATCATATGTCCTAGAGGAGCTACACTGGGAGTAATAATCTGCAGCATCATATGTCCTAGAGGGAGCTACACTGGGAGTAATAATCTGCAGCATCATATGTCCTAGGAGGAGCTACACTGGGAGTAATAATCTGCAGCATCATGTGTCCTAGAGGAGCTACACTGGGAGTAATAATCTGCAGCATCATATGTCCTAGAGGGAGCTACACTGGGAGTAATAATCTGCAGCATCATATGTCCTAGGAGGAGCTACACTGGGAGTAATAATCTGCAGCATCATATGTCCTAGAGGAGCTACACTGGGAGTAAAAAATCTGCAGCATCATATGACCAAGAGGGAGCTACACTGGGAGTAATAATCTGCAGCATCATATGTCCTAGGAGGAGCTACACTGGGAGTAATAATCTGCAGCATCATATGTCCTAGGAGGAGCTACACTGGGAGTAATAATCTGCAGCATCATGTGTCCTAGAGGAGCTACAATGGGAGTAATAATCTGCAGCATCATATGTCCTAGAGGAGCTACACTGGGAGTAATAATCTGCAGCATCATATGTCCTAGAGGAGGTACACTGGGGGTAATAATCTGCAGCATCACATGTCCTAGAGGAGCTACACTGGGGGTAATAATCTGCAGGCATCATATATCCTAGGAGGAGCTACAATGGGAGTAATAATCTGCAGCATCATATATCCTAGAGGAGCTACACTGGGGGTAATAATCTGCAGCATCATATGTCCTAGAGGAGCTACACTGGGAGTAATAATCTGCAGAATCATGTCATAGAGGAGCTACACTGGGAGAAATAATCTGCAGCATCATATGTCCTAGGGGGAGCTACATTGGGGGTAATAATCTGCAGCATCACATGTCCTAGAGGAGCTACACTGGGGGTAATAATCTGCAGCATCATATGTCCTAGTGGAGCTACACTGGGGGTAATAATCTGCAGCATCACATGTCCTAGAGGAGCTACACTGGGGGTAATAATCTGCAGGCATCATATATCCTAGGAGGAGCTACAATGGGAGTAATAATCTGCAGCATCATATATCCTAGAGGAGCTACACTGGGGGTAATAATCTGCAGCATCATATGTCCTAGAGGAGCTACACTGGGAGTAATAATCTGCAGAATCATGTCATAGAGGAGCTACACTGGGAGAAATAATCTGCAGCATCATATGTCCTAGGGGGAGCTACATTGGGGGTAATAATCTGCAGCATCACATGTCCTAGAGGAGCTACACTGGGGGTAATAATCTGCAGCATCATATGTCCTAGAGGAGCTATACTAGGGGTAATAATCTGCAGCATCATATGTCCTAGGAGGAGCTACACGGAGTAATAATCTGCAGCATCACATCTCCTAGGGGGAGCTACACTGGGAGTAATAATCTTCAGCATCATATGTCCTAGAGGAGCTACACTGGGGGTAATAATCTGCAGCATCATATGTCATAGGGGGAGCTACACTGGGAGTAATAATCTGCAGCATCATATGTCCTAGGGGGAGCTACACTGGGGGTAATAATCTGCAGCATCATATGTCCTAGGGGGAGCTACACTGGTAGTAATAATTTGCAGCATCATATGTCCTAGAGGAGCTACACTGGGGGTAATAATCTACTGCATCATATGTCCTAGGGGGAGCTACACTGGGAGTAATAATCTGCAGCATCATATGTCCTAGGGGGAGCTACACTGGGAGTAATAATCTGCAGAATCATATGTCCTAGGGGGAGCTACACTGGGAGTAATAATCTGAAGCATCATATGTCCTAGAGGGCGCTACACTGGGAATAATAATCTGCAGCATCATATGTCCTAGTGGAGCTACACTGGGGGTAATAATCTGCAGGCATCATATGTCCTAGGAGGAGCTACAATGGGAATAATAATCTGCAGCATCACATGTCCTAGAGGAGCTACACTGGGAGTAATAATCTGCAGCATCATATATCCTAGAGGAGCTACACTGGGAGTAATAATCTGCAGCATCATATGTCCTAGGGGGAGCTACACTGGTGGTAATAATCTGCAGCATCATATGTCCTAGAGGAGCTACACTGGGGGTAATAATCTGCAGCATCACATGTCCTAGAGGAGCTACACTGGGAGTAATAGTCTGCAGCATCATATGTCCTAGAGGAGCTACACTGGGGGTAATAATCTGCAGCATCATATGTCCTAGAGGAGCTACACTGGGAGTAATAATCTGCAGCATCATAAATCCTATGGGGAGCTAGACTGGGAGTAATAATCTGCAGGATCATATGTCCTAGAGGAGCTACACTGGGGGTAATAATCTGCAGCATCATGTGTCCTAGGGGGAGCTACACTGGGAGTAATAATCTGCAGAATCATATGTCCTAGGGGGAGCTACACTGGGAGTAATAATCTGCAGAATCATATGTCCTAGAGGAGCTAAAATGGGTGATAATCTGCAGCATCATATGTCCTAGGGGGAGCTACACTGGTGGTAATAATCTGCAGCATCATTTGTCCTAGAGGAGCTACACTGGGGGTAATAATCTGCAGCATCATATGTCCTAGGAGGAGCTACACTGGGAGTAATAATCTGCAGCATCATATGTCCTAGAGGAGCTACACTGGGAGTAATAATCTGCAGGCATCATATGTCCTAGGGGGAGCTACACTGGGAGTAATAATCTGCAGCATCATATGTCCTAGAGGAGCTACACTTGGAGTATTAATCTGCAGCATCATGTCCTAGGGGGAGCTACACTGGGGGTAATAATCTGCAGCATCAGATGTCATAGAGGAGCTACACTGGGGGCAATAATCTGCAGCATAATATGTCCTAGGAGGAGCTACACTGGGAGTAATAATCTGCGGCATCACATGTCCTAGGGGGAGCTACACTGGGAGTAATAATCTGCAGCATCATAAATCCTAGAGGAGCTACACTGGGAGTAATAATCTGCAGGATCATATGTCCTAGAGGAGCTACACTGGGGGTAATAATCTGCAGCATTATATGTCCTAGTGGGAGCTACACTGGGAGTAATAATCTGCAGCATCACATGTCCTAGGGGGAGCTACACTGGGAGTAATAATCTGCTGCATCATATGTCCTAGAGGAGCTACACTGGGAGTAATAATCTGCAGCATCATATGTCCTAGAGGGAGCTACACTGGGAGTAATAATCTGCAGCATCATATGTCCTAGGAGGAGCTACACTGGGAGTAATAATCTGCAGCATCATGTGTCCTAGAGGAGCTACACTGGGAGTAATAATCTGCAGCATCATATGTCCTAGAGGGAGCTACACTGGGAGTAATAATCTGCAGCATCATATGTCCTAGGAGGAGCTACACTGGGAGTAATAATCTGCAGCATCATATGTCCTAGAGGAGCTACACTGGGGGTAATAATCTGCAGCATCATATGTCCTAGAGGGAGCTACACTGGGAGTAATAATCTGCAGCATCATATGTCCTAGGAGGAGCTACACTGGGAGTAATAATCTGCAGCATCATGTGTCCTAGAGGAGCTACACTGGGAGAAATAATCTGCAGCATCATATGTCCTAGAGGGAGCTACACTGGGAGTAATAATCTGCAGCATCATATGTCCTAGGAGGAGCTATACTGGGAGTAATAATCTGCAGCATCATGTGTCCTAGAGGAGCTAAAATGGGAGTAATAATCTGCAGCTTCATATGTCCTAGAGGAGCTACACTGGGAGTAATAATCTGCAGCATCATATGTCCTAGAGGAGCTACACTGGGAGGAATAATTTGCAGCATCATATGTCCTAGGGGGAGCTAAACTGGTGGTAATAATCTGCAGCATCATATGTCCTAGAGGAGCTACACTGGGGGTAATAATCTGCAGCATCACATGTCCTAGAGGAGCTACACTGGAGGTAATAATCTGCAGCATCATATGTCCTAGAGGAGCTATACTGGGGGTAAAAATCTACAGTATCATATGTCCTAGGAGGAGCTACACTGGGAGTAATAATCTGCAGCATCATATGTCCTAGAGGAGCTACACTGGGAGCAATAATCTGCAGGCATCATATGTCCTAGGGGGAGCTACACTGGGAGTAATAATCTGCAGCATCATGTCAGAGGGAGCTACACTGGGAGTAATAATCTGCAGCATCATATGTCCTAGAGGAGCTACACTGGGGGTAATAATCTGCAGGCATCATATGTCCTAGGAGGAGCTACAATGGGAGTAATAATCTGCAGCATCATATGTCCTAGAGGAGCTACACTGGGAGTAATACTCTGCAGCATCATATGTCCTAGAGGAGTTTCACTGGGAGTAATAATCTGCAGCATCATGTCCTAGGGGGAGCTGCACTGGGGGTAATAATCTGCAGCATCATATGTCATAGAGGAGCTACACTGGGGGTAATAATCTGCAGCATCATATGTCCTAGGAGAAGCTACACTGGGAGTAATAATCTGCGGCATCACATGTCCTAGGGGGAGCTACACTGGGAGTAATAATCTGCAGCATCATAAATCCTAGAGGAGCTACACTGGGAGTAATAATCTGCAGGATCATATGTCCTAGAGGGAGCTACACTGGGAGTAATAATCTGCAGCATCATATGTCCTAGGAGGAGCTACACTGGGAGTAATAATCTGCAGCATCATGTGTCCTAGAGGAGCTAAAATGGGAGTAATAATCTGCAGCTTCATATGTCCTAGAGGAGCTACACTGGGAGTAATAATCTGCAGCATCATATGTCCTAGAGGAGCTACACTGGGAGGAATAATTTGCAGCATCATATGTCCTAGGGGGAGCTAAACTGGTGGTAATAATCTGCAGCATCATATGTCCTAGAGGAGCTACACTGGGGGTAATAATCTGCAGCATCACATGTCCTAGAGGAGCTACACTGGAGGTAATAATCTGCAGCATCATAAATCCTAGAGGAGCTACACTGGGAGTAATAATCTGCAGGATCATATGTCCTAGAGGAGCTACACTGGGGGTAATAATCTACAGCATTATATGTCCTAGTGGGAGCTACACTGGGAGTAATAATCTGCAGAATCACATTTCCAAGGGGGAGCTACACTGGGATTAATAATCTGCAGCATCATATGTCCTAGAGGAGCTACACTGGGAGTAATAATCGGCAGCATCATATGTCATAGAGGAGCTACACTGTGGGTAATAATCTGCAGCATCATATGTCCTAGGAGGAGCTACACTGAGAGTAATAATCTGCGGCATCACATGTCCTAGGGGGAGCTACACTGGGAGTAATAATCTGCAGCATCATAAATCCTAGAGGAGCTACACTGGGAGTAATAATCTGCAGGATCATATGTCCTAGAGGAGCTACACTGGGGGTAATAATCTGCAGCATTATATGTCCTAGTGGGAGCTACACTGGGAGTAATAATCTGCAGCATCACATGTCCTAGGGGGAGCTACACTGGGAGTAATAATCTGCTGCATCATATGTCCTAGAGGAGCTACACTGGGAGTAATAATCTGCAGCATCATATGTCCTAGAGGGAGCTACACTGGGAGTAATAATCTGCAGCATCATATGTCCTAGGAGGAGCTACACTGGGAGTAATAATCTGCAGCATCATGTGTCCTAGAGGAGCTACACTGGGAGTAATAATCTGCAGCATCATATGTCCTAGAGGGAGCTACACTGGGAGTAATAATCTGCAGCATCATATGTCCTAGGAGGAGCTACACTGGGAGTAATAATCTGCAGCATCATATGTCCTAGAGGAGCTACACTGGGGGTAATAATCTGCAGCATCATATGTCCTAGAGGGAGCTACACTGGGAGTAATAATCTGCAGCATCATATGTCCTAGGAGGAGCTACACTGGGAGTAATAATCTGCAGCATCATGTGTCCTAGAGGAGCTACACTGGGAGAAATAATCTGCAGCATCATATGTCCTAGAGGGAGCTACACTGGGAGTAATAATCTGCAGCATCATATGTCCTAGGAGGAGCTACACTGGGAGTAATAATCTGCAGCATCATGTGTCCTAGAGGAGCTAAAATGGGAGTAATAATCTGCAGCTTCATATGTCCTAGAGGAGCTACACTGGGAGTAATAATCTGCAGCATCATATGTCCTAGAGGAGCTACACTGGGAGGAATAATTTGCAGCATCATATGTCCTAGGGGGAGCTAAACTGGTGGTAATAATCTGCAGCATCATATGTCCTAGAGGAGCTACACTGGGGGTAATAATCTGCAGCATCACATGTCCTAGAGGAGCTACACTGGAGGTAATAATCTGCAGCATCATATGTCCTAGAGGAGCTATACTGGGGGTAATAATCTGCAGTATCATATGTCCTAGGAGGAGCTACACTGGGAGTAATAATCTGCAGCATCATATGTCCTAGAGGAGCTACACTGGGAGCAATAATCTGCAGGCATCATATGTCCTAGGGGGAGCTACACTGGGAGTAATAATCTGCAGCATCATGTCAGAGGGAGCTACACTGGGAGTAATAATCTGCAGCATCATATGTCCTAGAGGAGCTACACTGGGGGTAATAATCTGCAGGCATCATATGTCCTAGGAGGAGCTACAATGGGAGTAATAATCTGCAGCATCATATGTCCTAGAGGAGCTACACTGGGAGTAATACTCTGCAGCATCATATGTCCTAGAGGAGTTTCACTGGGAGTAATAATCTGCAGCATCATGTCCTAGGGGGAGCTGCACTGGGGGTAATAATCTGCAGCATCATATGTCATAGAGGAGCTACACTGGGGGTAATAATCTGCAGCATCATATGTCCTAGGAGAAGCTACACTGGGAGTAATAATCTGCGGCATCACATGTCCTAGGGGGAGCTACACTGGGAGTAATAATCTGCAGCATCATAAATCCTAGAGGAGCTACACTGGGAGTAATAATCTGCAGGATCATATGTCCTAGAGGGAGCTACACTGGGAGTAATAATCTGCAGCATCATATGTCCTAGGAGGAGCTACACTGGGAGTAATAATCTGCAGCATCATGTGTCCTAGAGGAGCTAAAATGGGAGTAATAATCTGCAGCTTCATATGTCCTAGAGGAGCTACACTGGGAGTAATAATCTGCAGCATCATATGTCCTAGAGGAGCTACACTGGGAGGAATAATTTGCAGCATCATATGTCCTAGGGGGAGCTAAACTGGTGGTAATAATCTGCAGCATCATATGTACTAGAGGAGCTACACTGGGGGTAATAATCTGCAGCATCACATGTCCTAGAGGAGCTACACTGGAGGTAATAATCTGCAGCATCATAAATCCTAGAGGAGCTACACTGGGAGTAATAATCTGCAGGATCATATGTCCTAGAGGAGCTACACTGGGGGTAATAATCTGCAGCATTATATGTCCTAGTGGGAGCTACACTGGGAGTAATAATCTGCAGAATCACATTTCCAAGGGGGAGCTACACTGGGATTAATAATCTGCAGCATCATATGTCCTAGAGGAGCTACACTGGGAGTAATAATCGGCAGCATCATATGTCATAGAGGAGCTACACTGTGGGTAATAATCTGCAGCATCATATGTCCTAGGAGGAGCTACACTGAGAGTAATAATCTGCGGCATCACATGTCCTAGGGGGAGCTACACTGGGAGTAATAATCTGCAGCATCATAAATCCTAGAGGAGCTACACTGGGAGTAATAATCTGCAGGATCATATGTCCTAGAGGAGCTACACTGGGGGTAATAATCTGCAGCATTATATGTCCTAATGGGAGCTACACTGGGAGTAATAATCTGCAGCATCATATGTCCTAGAGGAGCTACACTGGGAGTAATAATCTGCAGCATCATATGTCCTAGAGGGAGCTACACTGGGAGTAATAATCTGCAGCATCATATGTCCTAGGAGGAGCTACACTGGGAGTAATAATCTGCAGCATCATATGTCCTAGAGGAGCTACACTGGGAGTAATAATCTGCAGCATCATATGTCCTAGAGGGAGCTACACTGGGAGTAATAATCTGCAGCATCATATGTCCTAGAGGAGCTACACTGGGGGTAATAATCTGCAGGCATCATATGTCCTAGAGGAGCTACACTGGGAGTAATAATCTGCAGGCATCATATGTCCTAGGACGAGCTACAATGGGAGTAATAATCTGCAGCATCATATGTCCTAGAGGAGCTACACTGGGAGTAATAATCTGCAGCATCATATGTCCTAGAGGAGCTACACTGGGAGTAATAATTTGCAGCATCATATTTCCTAGGGGGAGCTACACTGGTGGTAATAATCTGCAGCATAATATGTCCTAGAGGAGCTACACTGGGGGTAATAATCTGCAGCATCACATGTCCTAGAGGAGCTACACTGGAGGTAATAATCTTCAGCATCATATGTCCTAGAGGAGCTATACTGGGGGTAATAATCTGCAGCATCATATGTCCTAGGAGGAGCTACACTGAGAGTAATAATCTGCAGCATCATATGTCCTAGAGGAGCTACACTGGGAGTAATCATCTGCAGGCATGATATGTCCTAGGGGGAGCTACACTGGGAGTAATAATCTGCAGCATCATATGTCCTAGAGGGAGCTACACTGGGAGTAATAATCTGCAGCATCATATGTCCTAGAGGAGCTACACTGGGGGTAATAATCTGCAGGCATCATATGTCCTAGGAGGAGCTACAATAGGAGTAATAATCTGCAGCATCATATGTCCTAGAGGAGCTACACTGGGAGTAATACTCTGCAGCATCATATGTCCTAGAGGAGCTACACTGGGAGTAATAATCTGCAGCATCATGTCCTAGGGGGAGCTACACTGGGGGTAATAATCTGCAGCATCATATGTCATAGAGGAGCTACACTGGGGGTAATAATCTGCAGCATCATATGTCCAAGGAGGAGCTACACTGGAAGTAATAATCGGCGGCATCACATGTCCTAGGGGGAGCTACACTGGGAGTAATAATCTGCAGTATCATAAATCCTAGAGGAGCTACACTGGGAGTAATAATCTGAAGGATCATATGTCCTAGAGGAGCTACACTGGGGGTAATAATCTGCAGCAGTTTATGTCCTAGGAGGAGCTACACTGGGAGTAATAATCTGCAGCATCACATGTCCTAGGGGAGCTACACTGGGAGTAACAATCTGCAGCATCATATGTCCTAGAGGAGCTACACTGGGAGTAATAATCTGCAGCATCACATGTCCTAGGGGAGCTACACTGGGAGTCATAATTTACAGCATCATATGTCCTAGAGGAGCTACACTGGGAGTAATAATCTGCAGGATCATATGTCCTAGAGGAGCTACACTGGGGGTAATAATCTGTAGCATCATATGTCCTAGGGGGAGCTACACTGGGAGTAATAATCTGCAGCTTCACATATCCTAGGGGGAGCTACACTGGGAGTAATAATCTGCAGAATAATATGTCCTAGGGGGAGCTACACTGGGGGTAATAATCTGCAGCATCATATGTCCTAGGGGGAGCTACACTGGGAGTAATAATCTGCAGGAACATATATCCTAGAGGAGCTACACTGGGGGTAATAATCTGCAGCATCATATGTCCTAGGGGGAGCTACACTGGGAGTAATAATCTGAAGAATCATATGTCCTAGGGGGAGCTACACTGGGAGTAATAATCTGCAGCATCATATGTCCTAGAGGAGCTACACTGGGAGTAATAATCTGCAGCATCATATGTCCTAGAGGAGCTACACTGGGGGTAATAATCTGCAGGCATCATATGTCCTAGGAGGAGCTACAATGGGAGTAATAATCTGCAGCACCACATGTCCTAGGGGAGCTACACTGGGAGTCATAATTTACAGCATCATATGTCCTAGAGGAGCTACACTGGGAGTAATAATCTGCAGGATCATATGTCCTAGAGGAGCTACACTGGGGGTAATAATCTGTAGCTTCACATGTCCTAGGGGGAGCTACACTGGGAGTAATAATCTGCAGAATAATATGTCCTAGGGGGAGCTACACTGGGAGTAATAATCTGCAGGAACATATATCCTAGAGGAGCTACACTGGGGGTAATAATCTGCAGCATCATATGTCCTAGGGGGAGCTACACTGGGAGTAATAATCTGAAGAATCATATGTCCTGGGGGAGCTACACTGGGAGTAATAATCTGCAGCATCATATGTCCTAGAGGAGCTACACTGGGAGTAATAATCTGCAGCATCATATGTCCTAGAGGAGCTACACTGGGGGTAACAATCTGCAGGCATCATATGTCCTAGGAGGAGCTACAATGGGAGTAATAATCTGCAGCACCACATGTCCTTAGAGGAGCTACACTCGGAGTAATAATCTGCAGCATCATATGTCCTAGGGGAGCTACACTGGGGGTAATAATCTGCAGTATCATATGTCCTAGGGGTAGCTACACTGGGAGTAATAATCTGCAGCATCATATGTCCTAGGGGGAGCTAAACTGGAAGTAATAATCTGCAGCATCATATGTCCTAGAGGGAGCTCCACTGGGAGTAATAATCTGCAGCATCATATGTCCTAGGAGGAGCTACACTGGGAGTAATAATCTGCAGCATCATGTGTCCTAGAGGAGCTACAATGGGAGTAATAATCTGCAGCATCATATGTCCTAGAGGAGCTACACTGGGAGTAATAATCTGCAGCATCATATGTCCTAGAGGAGCTACACTGGGAGGAATAATTTGCAGCATCATATGTCCTAGGGGGAGCTACACTGGTGGAAATAATCTGCAACATCATATGTCCTAGAGGAGCTACACTGGAGGTAATAATCTGCAGCATCACATGTCCTAGAGGAGCTACACTGGAGGTAATAATCTGCAGCATCATATGTCCTAGAGGAGCTATACTGGGGGTAATAATCTGCAGTATCATATGTCCTAGGAGGAGCTACACTGGGAGTAATAATCTGCAGCATCATATGTCCTAGAGGAGCTACACTGGGAGCAATAATCTGCAGGCATCATATGTCCTAGGGGGAGCTACACTGGGAGTAATAATCTGCAGCATCATGTCAGATGGAGCTACACTGGGAGTAATAATCTGCAGCATCATATGTCCTAGAGGAGCTATACTGGGGGTAATAATCTGCAGGCATCATATGTCCTAGGAGGAGCTACAATGGGAGTAATAATCTGCAGCATCATATGTCCTAGAGGAGCTACACTGGGAGTAATACTCTGCAGCATAATATGTCCTAGAGGAGTTACACTGGGAGTAATAATCTGCAGCATCATGTCCTAGGGGGAGCTACACTGGGGGTAATAACATGCAGCATCATAAATCCTAGAGGAGCTACACTGGGAGTAATAATCTGCAGGATCATATGTCCTAGAGGAGCTACACTGGGGGTAATAATCTGCAGCATTATATGTCCTAGAGGAGCTACACTGGGAGTAATAATCTGCAGCATCACATGTCCTAGGGGGAGCTACACTTGGAGTAATAATCTGTAGCATCATATGTCCTAGAGGAGCTACACTGGGAGTAATAATCTGCAGCATCATATGTCCTAGAGGGAGCTACACTGGGAGTAATAATCTGCAGCATCATATGTCCTAGGAGGAGCTACACTGGGAGTAATAATCTGCAGCATCAT